>NC_090647.1:329243291-329543291 GCF_040937935.1 Hyperolius riggenbachi
ATCACACCTGAGTTCAATTTCTGTAGTCACCCCCAGGCCTGATTACTGCCACACCTGTTTCAATCAAGAAATCACTTAAATATGAGGTATCTGACACAGAGAAGTAGACCAAAAGCACCTCAAAAGCTAGACATCATGCCAAGATCCAAAGAAATTCAGGAACAAATGAGAACAAAAGTACTGTAATTGAGATCTATCAGTCTGGTAAAGGTTATAAACCCATTTCTAAAGCTTTGGGACTCCAGCGAACCACAGTGAGAGCCATTATCCACAAATGGCAAAAACATGGAACAGTGATGAACCTTCCCAGGAGTGGGTGGCCGACCAAAATTACCCCAAGAGCGCAGAGAAAACTCATCCGAGAGGCCACAAAAGACCCCAGGACAACATCTAAAGAACTGCAGGCCTCACTTGCCTCAATTAAAGTCAGTGTTCACAACTCCACCATAAGAAAGAGACTGGGCAAAAACTGCCTGCATGGCAGATATCCAAGGCGCAAACCACTTTTAAGCAAAAAGAACATTAAGGCTCGTCTCAATTTTGCTAAAAAAAAAATCTCAATGATTGCCAAGACTTGTGGGAAAATACCTTGTGGACCGCCGAGACAAAAGTTAAACTTTTTGGAAGGTGCGTGTCCTATTAAATCTGTTGTAGAAGTAACACAGCATTTCAGCAAAAGAACATCATACCAACAGTAAAATATGGTGGTGGTAGTGTGATGGTCTGGGGTTGTTTTGCTGCTTCAGGACCTGGAAGGCTTGCTGTGATAGATGGAACCATGAATTCTACTGTCTACCAAAAAATCCTGAAGAAGAATGTCCGGCCATCTGTTCGTCAATTCAAGCTGAAGCGATCTTGGGTGCTGCAGCAGGACAATGACCCAAAAGACACCAGCAAATCCACCTCTGAATGGCTGAAGAAAAACAAAATGAAGACTTTGGAGTGGCCTAGTCAAAGCCCTGACCTGAATCCTTTTGAGATGTTGTGGCATGACCTTAAAAAGGCAGTTCATGCTAGAAAACCCTCAAATAAAGCTGAATTACAACAATTCTGCAAAGATGAGTGGGCCAAAATTCCTCCAGAGCGCTGTAAAAGACTTGTTGCAAGTTATCGCAAATTCTTGATTGCAGTTATTGCTGCTAAGGGTGGCCCAACCAGTTATTAGGTTGAGGGGGCAATTTCTTTTTCACACAGGGCCATGTAGGTTTTGAGTTTTTTTTTCCACTAAATAATAAAAACCATTAATTAAAACTGCATTTTGTGTTCAATTATGTTATCTTTAACTAATGGTTAACGGTTTTTGATGAGCAGAAACATTTAAGTGTGATAAACATGCAAAAGAATAAGAAATCAGGAAGGGGGCAAATAGTTTTTCACACCACTGTATTTGCTTCATTTTTTTTTTTAAATGCGGTTCCCATTCATTCACTTTAACCACTTAAGGACTGCACTCATAAAACCCCTTAAGGACCAGAGCCTTTTTTTCCATTCAGACCACTGCAGCTTTAACGGTTTATTGCTCGATCATACAACCTACCACCTAAATGAATTTTACCTCCTTTACTTGTCACTAATACAGCTTTCTTTTGGTGCTATTTGATTGCTGCTGCGAGTTTTACTTTTTATTATATTCATCAAAAAAGACATGAATTTTGTCCAAAAAAAATGACTTTACTTTCTGTGCTGACATTTTTCAAATAAAGTAAAATTTCTTATACATTTGAGCGCGAAAGTTATTCTGCTACATGTCTGATAAAAAAAAAAAAAAAAAACACATTGAGTGTATACTGTATTATATTGGTTTGGGTAAAAGTTATAGCGTTTACAAACTATTGGGCAAAAAGTGAATTTTCCCATTTTGAGGCATCTCCTACTTTTCTGAGCACCTGTCATGTTTCATGAGGTGCTAAAATTCCAGGATAGTATAAATACCCCCCAAATGACCACATTTTGGAAAGAAGACATCCCAAAGTATTCACTGAGAGGCAAGGCGAGTTCATAGAAGATTTTATTTTTTGTCACAAGTTAGCGGAAAATGATACTTTGTGACAAAAAAAAAAAAGGGAAAAAAAAGATTCCATTTCTTCTAACTTGCGACAAAAAAAAAATGAAATCTGCCACGGACTCACTATGCTCCTCTCTGAATACCTTGAAGTGTCTACTTTCCAAAATTAGGTCATTTGTGGGGTGTGTTTACTGTCCTGGCATTTTGGTGGGTGCTAAATTGTAAGCACCCCTGTAAAGCCTAAAGGTTCTCATTGGACTTAGGGCCCCTTAGCGCAGTTAGGCTGCAAAAAAGTGCCACACATGTGGTATTGCCGTACTCAGGAGAAGTAGTATAATGTGTTTTGGGGTGTATTTTTACATATACCCATGCTGGGTGGGAGAAATATCTCTGTAAATGACATATATTAGATTTTTTTTTTTTTTACACACAATTGTCCATTTACAGAGAGATTTCTCCCACCCAGCATGGGTATGTGTAAAAACACCCCCCAAAACACATTATAGTACTTCTCCTGAGTACGGCGATATGACATGTGTGACACTTTTTTTGCAGCCTAGGTGCGCTAAGGGGCCCAACGTCCTATTCACAGGTCATTTTGAGGCATTTGTTTTCTAGACTACTCCTCACGGTTTAGGGCCCCTAAAATGCCAGGGCAGTATAGGAACGCCACAAGTGACCCCATTTTAGAAAGAAGACACCCCAAGGTATTCCGTTAGGTGTATGGTGAGTTCATAGAAGAGCTTATTTCTTGTCACAAGTTAGTGAAAAATGAAACTTTGTGGAAAAAATAATAAAAATCAATTTCCGCTAACTTTTGACAAAAAATAAAATCTTCTATGAACGCTTCATACACCTAACAGAATACCTTGGGGTGTCTTTTTTTCTAAAAAGGGGTCACTTGTGGAGTTCCTATACTGCCCTGGCATTTTATGGGCCCAAAACCGTGAGTAGTCTGGAAACCAAATGTCTCAAAATGACTGTTCAGGGGTATAAGCATCTGCAAATTTTGATGGCAGGTGGTCTATGAGGGGGCGAATTTTGTGGAACTGGTCATAAGCAGGGTGGCCTCTTACATGACAGGTTGTATTGGGCCTGATCTGATAGATAGGAGTGCTAGGGGGGTGACAGGAGGTGATTGATGGGTGTCTCAGGGGGTGGTTAGAGGGGAAAATAGATGCAATCAATGCACTGGGGAGCTGATCGGAAGGGGGTCTGAGGGGGATCTGAGGGTTTGGCCGAGTGATCAGGAGCCCACACGGCGAAAATTAGGGCCTGATTTGATGGGTAGGTGTGTTAGGGGGTGACAGTGGCGATTAGTTGGGGAATAGATGCAAGCAATGCACTGGCGAGGTGATCAGGGCTGGGGTCTGAGTGCGTTCTGAGGGTGTGGGCGGGTGATTGGGTGTCCTGGGGCAGATAGGGGTCTAATCTGATGGGTCGCAGTGATAGGGGCTGATTGATGGGTGATCAGTGGGTGATTAGATGGCAGAACAGATGTAAACAATGCACTTTGGAGGTGATCTGAGGGTAGGTCTGGGGCAATCTGATGGTGTGGGTGATCAGATTGCCCGCAAGGGGCAGGTTAGGGGCTGATTGATGGGTCACAGTGACAGGGGGTGATTGATGGGTGATTGACAGGTGATCAGTGGGTTATTACAGGGAAGAACAGATTATATTGCACTGGAGAATTGATAAGGGGGGGTCTGAGGGCAATCTGAGCGTGTGGGCGGGTGATTGGTTGCCCGCAAGGGGCAGATTAGGGTCTATTCTGATGGGTAACAGTGACAGGTGGTGATAGGGGGTGATTGATGGGTAATTAGTGGGTGTTTACAGGAGAGAACAGATGTAAACACTGCACTTGGGAGGTGATCTGATGTCAGATCTGCAGGCGATCTATTGGTGTGGGTGGGTGATCAGATTGCCTGCAAGGGGCAGGTTAGGGGCTGATTGATGGGTGGCAGTGACAGGGGGTGATTGATGGGTGGGTGACAGGTGATCAGGGGGGATAGATGCATACAGTACACAGGGGGGGGGGGGGGGTCTGTGGGGGGTCTGGGGAGAATCTGAGGGGTGGGGGGTTGATCAGGAGTACCCAGGGGGCAGTTTAGGGACTAAAAAAAAAAAATAGCGTTGACAGATAGTGACAGGGAGTGATTGATGGGTGATTAGGGGGGTGATTGGGTGCAAACAGTGGTCTGGGGGTGGGCAGGGGGGGGTCTGAGGGGTGCTGTGGGCGATCAGGGGGCAGATCAGTGTGTTTGGGTGCAGACAACCCGCCGGCGCTTCCGATTGGCCGGCGGGTTGACGTCGCGGGTGGGCGGAGCCTATTGCCGGCGGATGCGCGCGCATCCCAGCGCGCGATCCCCGGCAAAACAGTGCCCCAGGACCTGATGCCATTCTGCGTTACGTGGTCCTGGGGCTGCCACTTTGCCGCCGCCAATATGAAGTAGGCGGTCGGCAAGTGGTTAAAGATTCTGCATGTTTTGCGATATGGTCAAAGAACATGGAAAAAAATAGTGCACTGAATGGTGAAAGACTGCTCATTATTTAAAAGACTCAAATAATTATGCCATTTTGTTAAAACCAGAGCAAGAGTAGCGCAGTTGCCCGATTACAAACTGCACACCAAACAAAATATGAATCCCGGCTGCGTTAACAGCAAAGTCTAATTTAGAAATTAAGCTGCATTAAACAGTCAATTCAACTTTTCATGCAAAAACAAAAAAAAAAAAAAAATGATCGACAGAGACATACTACCAAAACAACATAAAAAAAAAAAAGTGGGAGCGAGGCTGTAGAGAACTATTCCATGCAACTCCTGCTGACAACACTCACAAGCTCATATAAAGGACAACTGTAGTGCGAAGAATATGGAGACTGCCATATTTATTTCCCCTTACACAACATCAGATCCTTACCTAAAAAGAGAGGGAAGCCTCAGGATCCTTTTAAGGCTTCCCTCCCTGCTATGTTGTCCCCCGTCGCTGAGCCCCCCCCCCCCCGAAGATTAGTGACTCTGGGCTCTATTCTCAAAGACTTCCCGCATGCGTTAAAGTACATGCGGGAAGTTTGCGACCAAAATACCGTCAAGTTGGCATTCTCAAAATGTTCCGCATATGGAAAAAGTGTGGAAAAATTTCCGCAAAAGTCGGTATTTTCCGCAATAAAAAAAATCAATTCTCAAAAATGTTCAGGCGCATCATTTCGTCATTAATTACCGATTTTTTTATATGGTAGAGGAAGAAAGCCCTTAAAAAATAGCACCTCCCACAGCAAAATTTGAAAAAGTATAACAAAAATCTTTATTTAACATTGGGTATATTAATAATCACAGTACTGATGATTCAATTAAGAATAAAACCATTTAAAAACCAAGCAAATATTCCAACATGATCCCTGCTGCATATGAAACAATCACTCTAAATGCAATATATTATATAATGACACAATGCTGCTGTCAGATATAAAACCCCACAGTAGGCTCAATATTGAGCCCAACAGGGGGAGAACCCGGGTTCAGTATACAACCTAATGTGATACAAGACCAATAACCACCTGTGAAAAAAAAAAAAAAAAACACACACACAAACAAATATCACATATATAAGATTATGAAATAAAGCGCACAATTGCCATCCAAGTATATAGTAATACTAGTGATAAGATGCCTAGTAAAAAATTAAGGCAAAGGAGCAGCCCATAGGATAAAGGGCATAAAGTAGAGTAGTGCAAAAAGTAGGAGATACTAAGTCCAGAAATGGTGAAGTCAATCTCAGCAGCACAGCAGGGAACAAGGAATCCCCTCAGAGGACAAGATCCCACTAGTTCCGCGAGAGTCACCTCGCTTTATCAACCTTGATAAAGCGAGGTGACTCTCGCGGAACTAGTGGGATCTTGTCCTCTGAGGGGATTCCTTGTTCCCTGCTGTGCTGCTGAGATTGACTTCACCATTTCTGGACTTAGTATCTCCTACTTTTTGCACTACTCCACTTTATGCCCTTTATCCTATGGGCTGCTCCTTTGCCTTAATTTTTTACTAGGCATCTTATCACTAGTATTACTATATACTTGGATGGCAATTGTGCGCTTTATTTCATACTCTTATATATGTGATATTTGTGTGTGTGTGTGTGTGTTTTTTTTTGCACAGGTGGTTATTGGTCTTGCAACCATGCGACCTTTTTACTGCATGATTCCCGCATGAATAATAGCTGTTTCCGCATCTTTTTTCCCGCATGCGGAAAATATTAGTGAATGTGGAAAAAATGCGGGGTTTACCGCTGGCGGAAATGTAGCGGTAAAATTCTGCAGAACTTTTGGCTCTTTGAGAATAGAGCCCAATGCATTGTTACTAATCCTAATGGTGCCGCACAGCTCTTCCTACTCCAGTGTGGCTGCCCAATAGCCAACCCAGCCCACCCATGCACGCGCAGTAACCCGAAGCCGCGGGCTCTGCTGTACTGCGCAATCCCACACCAGGAAGAAAAGCTGTGCAGCCCTGATATGGAAAGGGGCTGCGTTTAACAGCGGGGGGCTGTAGTGGCTGTGGCAAGGGAAGCCTCAATAGGATCCTGAAGCTAAGAGTATGCACACGGTTTTGATCCTGAGCTTTGGCTCAGGATCACTTTAAACAATACTAGTTGCCTGGCAGCCCTGCTGATTTATTTGGCTGCAGTAGTGTCTGAATTTCAACAGAAACAAGCATGCAGCTAATCCAGTCAGATCTGACAATGTCAGAAACATCTGATCTGCTGCATGCTTGTTCAGGGTCTTTGGCTAAAAGTATTGGAGGCAGAGGATCAGCAGGATAGCCAGACAACTGGTATTGCTTATAAAGGAAATAAATATAGCAACCTCCATATACCTCTAACTTCAGTGGTCCTTTAAGTTCTAGCTCAGCCTTCCGGTTTTTTTTTTTAATGCAGTACATTTGCATTACAAAAGCAAAGTCTACTCTATTGCATGTGTGTACTTTTTGCAGAGACCATATAAAAAAAAAAAAAAGTTCCTGACTGACAGCATTAGCTAGTTCAGAATGGCACATCATCTAACCTAGACCACCTCCTCCAGCTGTTCAGTCTAATCGGGCAGCAACTGACATCACACATGAAGCCAGTCTTGCAAACCCAGCAAGCCAGGCAATAAAACATGAGTAATGCAAAAGTGATTTATGTGCATTGCACACAGGTCTGAGCATTGCAAATTATGATACAGTACACATCGCATGCATTAAGAAACATGAGCCTAAACTAGGGCAGCACTGACATAACACACTCGCCATTCAGCTATCTGCACGGAATTACAAAAAGAACACGGAGTAGTGAGCTTCCCTAGGTGTCCGTCCCCCTCCCTTCAGCTGTGCCTGCAGAAGCAGCTTGCAGAACTCGCCCAGCTGCAATGACAAGGAGCCTGCTACAAATGTCATACCGCTGCTATAGAAAACGCTTCCTCCAGCGGATTGCACCCACAATGCACGGCACAGGTCTGGCACCGGTAACCCGGAGAGCGGCAGAGCTGGCTGCAGGCACGTAGGCCTCGCGGTGCAGCCCGGATACAGAGCATGCACTCCCGTCAATGACTCACACATTGCACGCAAGCATGCACGCTGCAGAGCTGCCACTCACCACACAGAGCCGTAAGCCCCGGAGCCTACGGGACTCAGGTTCTGGTAAATGTCGGGCACCTCCCACAGAGTTTTGTTCAGCTCTTGTCGGTAGAAATTATGGGGGGTTATAGAGGACATTGCTGCGGCAACCCCCACCGCTCCTGTAGAGTCAGGCCAATTCCAACCAAATCCTGCAGGCTTCAGTTCCCCGGTAGCAAGTCCGGGGCACTCACTGCCTGATCCCGCGAGATCCCTCGCGCGTTCCCGTAGACAGCCCGCGCGCACACATTGCGCAACCTCCGTTTACTGTTCTGAGCATGCGCATTGTCGCTACGGGTGGAGGTTACTTGTGCAAGTCATACGAAATGAACGCGCGCCCGGTCACCTGATTTGTTCAGTGAAGCACTTGATGGCAGAATGTCATCAGATATCAATGCTAAGCGAGGGTGTTTCCTCCTAGCAGTGTCTCCCATTAGGACAACACCTATACACAGTGTGCTGCTATGGGGGCGGCTGGTGCTGCTATCATGATTGGCTCCTTCGGAATTAATGCAGGATAAGAACAGGAGAATATGAATAGATGTGACAATTTAGGGACTAATAATGCAACATGAAATGAAACCAGCAATTTGTATGTCTCCCATTCAACTCTGGCTATGCACATTTCACTGTCATTCATTCTTACTTTAATAAAGTACTGTAGTAATAAACTGGTAGTAGGACGCCAGTATCTCCACAATGTTCACTTGCTGTAGCCAGTGGTGTAGCTGAGGAACCAAGGGCCCCAGTGTGAGTGTTAAATGGGGCCCTTACCAGGGGAGGACTGGGACCTTTTGGCCTGGGGGGACAACACAAACTAGATGCCCGTCTGACGGCATCCCCAGGCTGACTGCAGAGCTGCGGCGAGGGACATGCTGGGATGGAGGAAGCCCCGGGTAAGTAGCACTTATTTCATTAAAAATGCCTGATAACTCCTTTAAACAACCCCCCCCCACACACACACACACAAACCTACCTACCTGGTGATGCCTAACCCCACTCCTGCCCACCCACCATACAAACTACTTGTCTGGCACCTACCCCCCCCCCCCCCTCCAACTACCTGTTTGACAGTGCCTAACTGCCTGCCTCCCCCCTCCCCTGCCGCCAATCACACCACAAGAAGAAAAAACGTTCCCCCTTAGGCCAGGGTCAGAATGGGGATGATTATCACACACAAAAAAAAAACTCAGAGGGTATTGGCCTGGGCAGAGAATTGAATTTGACAGCAGTAGCAGGCAGGCAGCAAAGTGTGAGTAACTCAGTGACAAGAAGGGAGAAGAAGTACAGAAACAAAATTTATAAAAACCACCTTCTCCTCTGGCGACCTGGACCCGACCTCCTCTATCCGCCTGTCTCCTCAGTCCTACACCTCCTCCTCCTCCACAGCAGCAAGCAGCTATTGGTGGCATCTCCGACTCCCAGCCCCCAGAGTGTCCGACTCCTACAGCCAGCCAGCCAGCCACTCGTAGCCGCAGCTCCAGGCCCCCAGCCCCCCCAGCACAGAAAGCTGAAGAGTGAGACAGCTCACTCCGACGACACCTCAGGCACAGCAGCACAGGGGAGGACTGTGTCCGACTCCTCCAGCCAGCCACTCGCAGTCACAGCTCCAGGCCCCCAGCCCCCCCAGCACAGAAAGCTGAAGAGTGAGACAGCTCACTCCGATGACACCGCAGGCACAGCAGCACGTTGCGGGCGGCAATGGCTCCAGGTGGGGGGCGGAGTCAAGCAGTGTCAACCCACAAGGCCGGAGAGGACCTAAGCTATTTGTGTCCTTGTGCCGCTCACATCCACCGCAGGCGCAGCCACGCACAAGGGCACACCACGGCCGGCCGCCTCAGCCCCTTCTCTGATTGGATACTTCAACTTGCTGGGAAATATCGCGCGAGGTTGCGATCCCCACTGCGAACCTGTCACCTGTGGTATGTCTGCGGCCGCTGCGTATAGCAGCGGCTGGCCCTAATTACTTAAGATTCGGGCGGCCCGGGGGGCAATTGCCCCCCGTCCCCCTGGGCCAGTCCTCCCCTGGCCCTTACGCACTTTATTGGTAGAATTTTTTTTCCAAGGATAACTTCAGTGTAAGGTGCAATCAGCAGAGGGAAACCATTTGGCCGGTGTAGAAAACAATTTTTGCAACTTAATCAGATTTTGCAACCGGTTGCACTTATTTATAGGTATAGCTATCAGAAAGTGCAACCTAACCACTGACTTCAACCTAATCTGTATCAGAAAATGCAACCCAACCAAACCCTATTCTCACACAGAACCCTCCCCTCTTGCTCAACTAATAAAGCTGGCCATACACTAGGCCGATTACCCGCCGATCGACAGCAGATTCGATCACTTGGATCGAATCTGCTGTCAAATCGTAAACGCTAAATTTTGATCGATTTCGTCCCGAAATAGATCGGTCCCGTCGATCGCTCCGTGCGGGAAATTACTGTCGATCGCCCGCGGGTAGGGAGCGCATCGCTAGCGGCGTACGATTGACGCAGGTATACATTACCTGAAGCTGGCTCCTGGCATCTTCTCTGCATCACCTCCCGGCTCCTGGCTGGTATTTTCTCCGCATCAACTTCCGCATCACGGCATCCGTGTATAACTTCCTGTGTCACTGCAGTGACAGCGGAAGTACAAATACAAAAGTACAAATAGAGGGCACTCTATTTGAACTTCCGCTGTCAGAAAGTTATACGCGGATGTCGTGATGCGGAGAAGATGCCCGGGACCAGGCTTCAGGTAATGTATGCGGGGGGGGGGGGGGAGGGACGACAGACAGGCGGCAGCTCAGCAGATGGTGAATCGGTTTCAGGCTGAAATCGATTCACAATCTGTTTGCAGTAAAGGCAGCCATGCGATCCCTCTCTGATCAGATTCGATCTGGGAGGGATCTATCTGTTGGTTGAATCTGATGGCAAATCGATCAGTGTATGGCTACCTTAACCCCCCTGGAGGGAACAATCCTCCCTCTTGCTCAAATAACCCCCCCTGGAGGGAACAATCCCCCCTCTTGCTCCACTGATAACTACACCTGGAGGGAACAATCCCCTCCCCCCCCCCCCCTTGCTTAATTAATAACCTTCCCTGGAGGAAACAATCCCCCCTCTTGCTCAACTAATAACCCCCCCTAGAGGGAACAATCCCCCTTCTAGGTTAATGGGATCCGTGGTTGCAAAAAATTACAGGCGTGTTAACAGAGAGAAGGCACGCCTACGCAGTTATACACTGTCCTCTATGGCGAGTTGCAAAATGTAATGGGTTGCAAAATCGTTCATTACACCTGATCCACACTATAAGCGCATTTCTGAGCGCTTTGTGATTGATTAGTGCTTTTTAAAAATTTCTCCCATTCACTTTCATTAAAATTGCGGTAAAAATCGCAGCGATTTTTCGCGTGCGCGATCGTGACGATTTTTACACGGTTTTTACTGCGATTTTAATGAAAGTGAATGGGAGAAATTTTTAAAAAGCGCTCAGAAAGCACTAATCAATCACAAAGCACTCAGAAAAGCGCTTATAGTGTGGATCCGGCTTAAAGAGAACCAGAGATGAAGCACCCTCTTGTATTTTACCTTATAAATCAGTGGGAACATGACAGTAAACACCTAATCTGCCCTTTGTTTCATTGTTCTCTGTGTAATCTGACTATAATCACCTCTGATAAGAATCCCCGACTGAACAGTCAGCTGACTGAACAGTCAGGCTGCTCCGTCTAGCTTTGCTACAGAAAGATTATAGCTGAGTCTGTCTTCTGTGGTGTTATTTGAAGCCCAAGCCTGCCCCCTTGTGGCTTTGCTATAATGACTCAGCAATAATTATTCCCAGCAAAGCCAGATTTAATTGCTCAGTCTGGGATTCTTGTGACTGCTGATAACAGACACTTTTAGCAGTGAGGATGAAACAGAGAGCATGGTAAGTGTTTTCTCTAATGTTCTTACTGATATACATGGTAAAATACACAAGGGTGCTTCGTCTCTGGTTCCCTTTAAGGGTTTGTTCACACTAGAGGCGTTTTTGGCCTTTTTTCAAGCGCAGACGATTTTTAAAATTGCCCACAACGCTTGTGCAATGAATCTCTATGAGATGGTTCATATCAGCGCAGTTCGTGAGCTGTGCTTTCAGCAAAGCGGTGCCTGTACCATTTTTGAGGCGATTTTGCCACAATGGAAGGTATAGGAAAAACCCCAACGCTCACAAAATCGCTTTGTGCAGCAATTGCGTGAGCGTTTTTAACCACTTAAGCCCACAGGGTTGAAATTTTTTTGCATCTAAGCAACTTTCACCTCCCATTCATTTGCCAATAACTTTATCACTACTCATCACAATTAATGGATCTATATCTTGTTTTTTCCGCCACCAATTAGGCTTTTTGTGGGTGATACACTTTGCTGAAAATTAATTTATTCTAAATCCATTTTAACAGGAATATTAAGAAAGAAATGGAAAAAAATCATTATTTATCAGCTTTTGGCCAATATAGTTTGAAATTCATACATGCTACCATAATTAAAACCCATGTACTTTATTTGCCAATTTGTCCTGCTTATTACACCATTTAAATTATGTACCTATCACAATGTATGGCGCCGATATTTTATTTGGAAGTAAAGGTGCAATTTTTCAATTTGCGTCCATCACTATTTACAAGCCCATAATAAAAAAAAAAATATATTCATATACTCCTTTGACATGCATATTTATAAAGTTCAGACCCTTGGGTAACTATTTATGTTTTTTTTTTTTTTTATTATTGTACATTTTTTTTTTATTAAATATTGTGGGTAATTAGTGGTGTGGGAGGTAAACAGTAATTTTTAATGTAAAAAGTGTGCATGTATAATGTAACATGCATGTGGGTGTAGTTTTACTATTTGGCCACAAGATGGCCACAGTCAAATAGTCCTGGGAGCGATCGAGCTCGCTCCCAGGAAGAAGAAAGAAGACCTGGAACTTTTTTGCACGCAGAAAAGCTGCAGCGTCTGGAGAGACGCTGTCGGCTTTTCTCCGGGGGGATGCGATCAGTGAAAGGGATCTATAATCCCTTTCACTGATCGCTGGGTAAACGGCAGGTAGCGGGAGCGCGCACGGGGGGGGGGGGGGGGGGGGGCCGCGGGAGTGCGCACGACCCGCGGGAGTGCGCACAGCCTAACTGGATGAGAAATCTCGTCCAGTTAGGCTTAAGTGGTTAAGAATAAATACATTGTATTTATTCTTTTCCGGGCCAAAGAGTATAGAAATTACACTCACAAGAGTGAGTTGCTGTAAGAAGCAACCACTAGTAGAGGGATGTAGGGAAGTATCTACCCCACTCGGCCTTGTGTCAGGTGCAGGTCGCAGCTCCAAAAATACCTTCATGGGTTGAATTAGATACTATTTAAAACAGAGCAGGATCATCCACCAGGCAACCTAGGCAAGTGCTTGGGGCCTAGTGGGTGTCAAGAGGCCCAACTGTCCCCTTTGATCCCTCCACTTCAACTTACCAAAAGGACCACAAGGGAACCCCAAATCTACTACCTTGCCTAGGGCACCATTACATCTTAATCCATCTCTGATTTAGAATGAGTCTTCTTCTAGAAGGTAGGATCTCACTTTTCTCTAACGCTTGTTTATATTTTGGAACATACAGTAGCAAGAAAAAGTATGTGAACCCTTTGGAATTATATGTAATGTGATCTGATCTTCATCTAAGTCACAACAATAGACAACCATAGTCAGCTTAACTACTTTGGCCTCCTGGACGTACTAGCTACGCCCAGGAGGCCATGTGCGCGCTCCCGCGGCCGATCGCACGCGTGCACGCGAGCTCCTGGCTGCGGATCGTTAGCCCACAAATCAGTGAATCGGGCTATGGTGCCCGATCACTGATTCCTCTCCCCCGCAGAAAAAGCGACAGCTTCTCTCAGAAGCTACACTTTTTCTGGCTGTTGCGTCCCCCATGCATCCCTCTAAGCGTATGTTACGCTTAGAATGACGTCATGTAAACAAACTCATGGCCGCCATCTTGTGGCCAAAAAGTAAAACTACAACTAAAAGTAAAAAAAAAAAAACTCAACACACATTTACATTATAAAAGTACTGTTTACATCCCACCCTCCCAAAAAATACCCAAATAAAATGTTTAATATAAAAAAAAAACATTACAATAATAAAAAAAAACATGTAAATATTTACCTAAGTGTCTAAACTTTTTAAATATCAATGTAAAGATGAAATATTTCTATATTTTTTTTATTCTAAACTCGTAAATAGTGATAGATGTAAAACGTAAAAAATGCACCTTTATTTCCAAATAAAATATTGTCGCCATACATTGTTAAAGGGACATAATTTTAACGGTGTAATAACCCGGGACATATGGGCAAATACCATACGTGAGTTTTAATTATGGAGGCATGTATTATTTTAAAACTATAATGGCTGAAAACTGAGAAATAAGGATTTTTTTCCCGTTTTTTTCTTATTCTTCCTGTTAAAATGCATTTACAGTAAAGTGGCTCTTGGCAAAATGTACCACCCAAAGAAAGCCTAATTGGTGGCAGAAAAAACAAGATATAGATCAGTTCATTGTGATAAGTAGTGATAAAGTTATAGGCTAATGAATGGGAGGTGAACATTGCTCGGATGCATAAAGTGAAAACGACTGAAGGCTGAAGTGGTTATACTAATACAACACAAATAATTCAATGTTTCCATTTTTTTTTATTAAACACACCATGTTAACATTCACAGTGCAGGTGGAGAAAGTATATGAACCTCTAGACCAGTGGTCCTCAAACTAAGGCCCGCGGGCCGAATTAGGCCCCCCCCCCCCCAAGGCTTTTTCACTGGCCCCCAAACAAAAATGTATAACTTACAGATGTGACCTACTGCACCTTTAACCACTTAACCACCGCCTAACGCCGCTAGGCGGCGGCAGGTCGTAAGTGGAATTACATGTTCGAGCGGCCTTTCCATGTCAGTTCACGGAGGGTGTCTCCGTGAACAGCCGGCGAGCCTTCGATCGTGGCTCGCAGGCGAAATGTAAACACGCGGGGAAGAAATCCCCTGTTTTTGCATCCTACGGCGCTGCTGCACAGCAGCGACGTAAAAGAGATCGGCGATCCTCGGCCTCAGATTGGCCGGGGATCGCCGGCATCTGATAGGCTGAAGCCTATCAGAGGCGGCGCAGGACGAATTGCCGTCCTGTGCCGCCCAGAGAGAGGAGGGGAGGGAGGGAAAGAGAGGGAGGCTGGGAATCGCTGCGGAGGGGGGCTTTGAGGAGCCCCCCCGCTAAACGCAGGTAGCCGGCGGCGATCAGACCCCCACAGCAGGACATCCCCCTAGTGGGGAAAAAAGGGGGGGAAAGTCTGATCGCCCTGCCTGCAACACCTTCAACAAGATCTGTGCTGTGGGCTGGAGAGCCCACCCAGCACATAACTGCAAGAATTGGCCCAGTCCTTAAGTGGTTCGGTGGCCCACATATAAAATAACAGTGCTGGCACCACCCATCCACATGCTGTAGAAGCCGGTGAGCAGTCATTTGCTGGCTTCCAATCCAATTCTGCATCAGGTGACACTGCTGTCCAATTGGTCGGCAGGTTGTCACCTGGGTGTGCTTCACTGTCTGGTGCACAAAGACGTTCTTCAGGCACCGCATGACTAAATGGCTGCTGCTGGGAGTTCTCTCTCCTCCAGGCATGACTGGGGGGAATGAATACCTAGATTCAATGTAATGTTTTTCAACATAATTTTATGTTTGTGCCGGCCCCCCAACAGACTGAAGTATATTGACCCGGCCCTTGACCGAAAAAGTTTGGAGACCCCTGCCCTAGACTAACGACATCTCCAAGAGCTAATTGGAGTGAGGTGTCAGCCAGCTGGAGTCCAATCAATGAAATGAGATTGGAGGTGTTGGTTACAGCTGCCCTGCCCTATAAAAAAAAATCCACAGTGTATGGCTAGCACCGATAGGAGAGATATTTTCAGATGTGCTTTGACTCCACAGATCCGTGCACATCAGATCCCTTAATAGATAGAAGTCCAAACTGAGTCAGCACTGTCTTCCATATAAATAAGCTCTTTTATTGATTAAAAAGCATAATGGTATGCTTTTCCAGCGACAGCTCCTCTGTTTCGGGCATATAGCCCTTTGTCAAGCCAGGCAGCATAGTCATCCCCATGACTATGCTTCCTGATGACTATGCTGCCTGGCTTGACAAAGGGCTATATGCCCAAAACAGCAGAGCTGTCGCTGGAAAAGCTTGCCATTATGCTTTTTCATCAATAAAAGAGCTTATTTACACGGAAGACAGTGCTGACTCAGGGCTGGTGCACACCGAGCGGCTTTTTCAGCGTTTCTGCAGCCACTTGCGGCTGCGGATACGCTTGGTCAATGTATCTCAATGGGGTGGTTCACACCAGAGCGGGAGGCGTTTTGCAGAAACAAATTCTCCCGGGGTGAGGCATTTTTTGGATTGCGGATGCGTTTCTGCCTCAATGTTAAGTATAGGAAAAACGCAAACCGCTCTGAAAAACGCCTGTTCAGAGCGGTTTTGCCGGCGTTTTTGTTACAGAAGCTGTTCAGTAACAGCTTTACTGTAACAATATATGAAATCTTCTACACCAAAACCGCTACACAAAACCGCAAAACGCTAGCTGAAACGCTACAGAAAAAGAAGAAAAAGCGTTTCAAAATCTGCTAGCATTTTGCGGATCTGCTAGCGGTTTTTGGTGTGCACCAGGCCTCAGTTTGGACTTCTATTAACAAAAAAACCACACACACCAGTTTTGGGTTTGCTTTTCCCAAGAAGCATCGCCTGATGTAAATGATGCCTCGCACAAAAGAGCTCTCAGAAGACCTACGATTAAGAATTGTTGACTTGCATGAAGCTGGAAAGGGTTATAAAAGTATCTCCAAAAGCCTTGCAGTTCAACAGTTCACGGTAAGACAAATTGGGCTCTTTTCACAAAGGGCAGTTCAGTAAAATCAATTTGTTTGGTAAATACCTTGTTTGGTATTTTACACTTTTTTCTAAATTCACTTAAAGCGGATCTGAGATGAAAACCTAACTATAACAAGTAACTTGTCTATATATCTTATCTAAAGTTTAGATAGTTTACATAGCAAATCTAGCTGCAAACAGCTTTAATAGAAAACTATTATTTCTTCATGTGATACAATGACAGCAGCCATGTTGTTTGTAAACATTACACAGAGGCAGGCTTATCTGTATCTTGAGCAAAAAACCTTTCTGTATGCTAGAATACAGAATTTCATATCTAAAGGGATGCAGAAAAGCCCTCAAAATTGTCACCTTCCTCTGCTCTAAGACCTGGAACCCACTACAAATCGCAAATCACCAGAGGTTAGGCCTGAACGATTTTAGGAAAATATTGAATTGCACGGTTTCTGACAGAAATTTCGATTCAATTCACGGTTTTTAATACACAACGATGGATCAGCACAGCGATGGTGAGTATGAGACAGGGGTTACATATACAGGGTTAGGGGTTACACCTGCAGAAGTGAATGAAGTGTATGGATGGGGTCAGTGATTGGGGTACAGGGGTTACATAGTTACATAGTTATTTTGGTTGAAAAAAGACATACGTCCATCGAGTTCAACCAGTACAAAGTACAACTCCAGCCCGTCCCCCACATACCCCTGTTGATCCAGAGGAAGGCGAAAAAAACCCCACCAGGCATGGTCCAATTAGCCCCAAATGGGAAAAATTCCTTCCTGACTCCAGATGGCAATCAGATAAAATCCCTGGATCAACATCATTAGGCATAACCTAGTAATTGTAGCCATGGATGTCTTTCAACACAAGGAAAGCATCTAAGCCCCCTTTAAATGCAGGTATAGAGTTTGCCATAACGACTTCCTGTGGCAATGCATTCCACATCTTAACCACTCTTACTGTAAAGAACCCTTTCCTAAATAAATGGCTAAAACGTTTTTCCTCCATGCGCAGCTCATGTCCTCTAGTCCTATGAGAAGGCCTAGGGACAAAAAGCTCATCCGCCAAGCTATTATATTGCCCTCTAATGTATTTATACATGTTAATTAGATCTCCTCTAAGGCGTCTTTTCTCTAGACTAAATAAACCCAGTTTATCTAACCTTTCTTGGTAAGCGAGACCTTCCATCCCACGTATCAATTTTGTAGCTCGTCTCTGCACCTGCTCTAAAACTGCAATATCTTTTTTGTAATGTGGTGCCCAGAACTGAATTCCATATTCCAGATGTGGCCTTACTAGAGAGTTAAACAGGGGCAATATTATGCTAGCATCTCGAGTTTTTATTTCCCTTTTAATGCATCCCAAAATTTTGTTCGCTTTAGCTGCAGCGGCTTGGCATTGAGTATGATTATTTAACTTGTTGTCGATGAGTACTCCTAAGTCCTTCTCCAAGTTTGATGTTCCCAACTGTATCCCATTTATTTTGTATGGTGCTAGACCATTGGTACGACCAAAATGCATGACTTTACATTTGTCAACATTGAATTTCATCTGCCATGTATGTGCCCATATAGCCATCCTATCCAGATCCTGTTGCAATATGACACTATCTTCCTGAGAGTTGATGATTCTGCACAATTTTGTATCATCTGCAAAAATAGCAACATTGCTCACTACTGCATCTACTAGGTCATTAATAAATAAATTGAAGAGCACTGGACCCAGTACAGACCCCTGTGGGACCCCGCTGCTAACAGTCTCCCATTTTGAGTACGATCCATTGACCACAACTCTTTGTTTTCTGTCCATTAGCCAGTTCCCTATCCATGCACACAAACTCTTCCCCAGTCCTTACATCCTCAACTTTTGCACCAGACTTCTGTGGGGAACAGTGTCGAAGGCCTTTGCAAAGTCCAAGTATATCACATCTACAGCATTCCCAATATCCATATTAGCATTCACTACCTCATAAAAGCTGAGCATGTTAGTCAAACAGGACCTGTCTTTAGTAAACCCATGTTGATGCTGAGAAATAAGATTATTTTCTACTATGAAGTCATGTATAGTATCTCTTAGTAACCCCTCAAATAGTTTGCATACAACTGATGTTAAGCTTACAGGTCTATAATTTCCTGGATCAGATTTTTTGCCCTTCTTAAATAATGGGAAAATGTGGGCTGTACGCCAATCCACTGGGACTCTGCTAGTTGCAAAAGAGTCACAAAAGATAAGATAAAGGGGCTTAGCTATAACTGAACTTAATTCTCTTAGGACCCGAGGATGCATGCCATCCGGGCCAGGTGCCTTGTCTATTTTTAATTTATTTAGTCTTGCCTTTACTTCTTCCTGCGTTAAGTATTTAATATTACAGTTAGAAGATTGAGACTCTTCTGCCTCTGTAATTTGCAACAGTGCTGTTTCCTTTGTGAAGACAGAAGCAAAGAAAGCATTTAATAACTCTGCCTTACCTTGGTCATCCACCATTGAGTTCCCACCCTCATCCTTTAGGATTCCTATACAGTCAACCTTTCTTTTTTTAGAGTTGATGTACTTGTAAAACTTTTTTGGGTTAGATTTGATATCCCTAGCGATTTGATTTTCAGCTTCGATCTTTGCCAGCCTAATTTCTTTTTTACAATTTTTATTGCACTCCTTATAATTGCTTAGTGCAGCCTCAGTCCCCTCCTGTTTTAGGACCTTATAGGCATTCTTTTTCCTCTTCATTTTATCCCTAACCTTTCTATTCATCCATAGAGGCCTTTTTTTATTCCTAGACATTTTGTTTCCATATGGGATATACATACTACAATATTGATTGAGAATACGTTTAAAAGCTTGCCATTTCCCTTCAGTGTCGTCCCCTTGTAGTACATTATCCCAGTTCACCAAACTTAGTGCCTGCCTAATTTGATTGAACTTTGCTTTTCTAAAATTCATAGTTTTAGTGGTCCCGCTGCCCCGTGGCCTATCAGTCACCAGATCAAACGTTATCATGTTGTGATCACTATTTCCCAAATGTTCTTGAACCTGCACATTTGATACATTATCTGGTCTATTAGAAATGATCAGATCCAGTAACGCATTCCCCCTAGTTGGTTCCGTTACCATTTGAGTCAAGTAATTGTCCTGTAGTGCTGCCAGAAATCTGCTGCTTTTACCAGAATGGGTAGCCTCAATACCCCAGTCAATGTCTGGAAAGTTGAAGTCGCCCATAATTATGACCTCGTTTTTACTTGCAGCTTTTTCAATCTGCTGTAGTAATCGCAGTTCTGCAGCTTCATTAATAAGAGGTGGTCTGTAGCATACCCCAATAAGCAATTGGCAACTTTTATTTCCACCATGAATATTTACCCAAACGGACTCCACATCTTCGCAATCTTCCTCCATCTCATCGTTGAGGACAGCTGTAAAAGAATTCTTAACAAAGAGACAAACCCCTCCACCTTTTTTCCCTGTTCTATCCCTCCTAAACACATTGTATCCTTTTAAATTAGCTATCCAGTCATGGCTTTCATCCATCCATGTCTCGGTTATTCCCACAATGTCATAGCCTTTGTCATTCAGAATGAACTCTAGTTCGTCTATTTTATTTGCAAGGCTCCGAGCATTGGTTACCATGCACTTTATATTTTTACCAACACATTTACCAATTTTGTTTACACGAAATGGGCTACTTGAATTTTTACCAACCTCCTTAATCTTTACACTGTCCCCACCCCCCATAATGTTAGGCTCCCACTGTCTTTTTACCTTATCTTGTCTACATATTGAGACTTTATCCTCCCGCCTCCCCCCAGATCCTAGTTTAAAATCTCCTCCAACCGTTTAGCCATCTTCTCCCCCAATGCAGCTGCACCCTCCCCATTAAGGTGCAGCCCATCCCTGCTGTAGAACCTGTAGCCGACTGCAAAGTCTGCCCAGTTCTCCAGGAACCCAAACCCTTCCTTCCTACACCAATTTCTCAGCCACTTATTTAACTCCCTAAGCTCCCTCTGTCTCTCAGATGTAGCGCGTGGCACTGGCAGTATTTCAGAGAACACCACCTTGGAGGTCCTTGCTTTAAGTTTATCTCCAAGTACCTGAAAATCATTTTTGAGGACCTTCCATCTCCCACTAACTTTGTCATTGGTGCCAATGTGTACCATGACAGCTGGGTCTTCCCCAGCCCCACCCAATAATCTGTCAATTCTTTCCGCTACATGCCGAACCCGAGCACCCGGGTTACATAAGGATATACAGGGTTAGGGGTTACACCTGCAGAAATGAATGGAGTGTAGGGATGAGGGTCAGTGATTGGGGTACAGGGGTTGCATTAGGATATACACGGTTAGGGGTAACACCTGCAGAGGTGAATGGAGTGTATGGATGAGGGTTAGTGATTGGGGTACAGGGGTTACATATACAGGGTTAGGGGTTACACCTGCAGAAGTGAATGGAGTGTATGGATGGGGTCAGTGATTAGGGTACACTGAGGGGGGGGGGGTTCATGGATGGATGATGTAGTATATTGGGGAGGTGGGGTATTTAGACCCTCCTTGTGTCCTTGTATTTGCTGTACGCTGTATTCAGGTCACATTAGTCAGTGTAATGACTGTGTCTGTAGCAGTGTGTATATTCTGTGTACAGCAGTGTCTGTATTATTATGCACCTCTGTACAGCGCCGTGGACTGTGCTGGCGTTATATATATATATATATATATATATATGTATATGAATATTAGTGATGTATGGAGTGTATAGATGGGGGGTCAGTGATTGGGGAACACTGAGGGGGAGGGGAATTATGGATGGATGATGTAGTATTGGGGGGGAGGGTATAGAGCAGCGTGGTGTCATGTGCGGAGACGCACATCGCTTATGAGGGCGGCGGGGGGCGGACCCATTCAGCAGTGCTTCACCACTCCGGCTCCAGGCAGATTCAGCCAATCACGCGTCTTCATGCGTATGACTCGGTGGCGGCAGGCGGAGCCGCACGGGCCAGCACAGTGGGCGCTGAGCGCCTGGAAACCGGAGGGACTGACGATCCCTAGATCGTCCTTGCTGCAATCGCGGTTTTGGTTTAAAACCGTCGAACAGTTCAGCCCAACCAGAGGTGCTCGGATACCCACTTTTCAAAATCCGAATTGATTCGGATAATCAGATATTCGGATCGGATATCCGAATCCAAAATTTCAGATATCCACGTTCATGCGGATATCCGAACACATCTGGGTAGATTCGGATATCCGAATAGAAAAACCGGAAGTGGGCTTTAAATTGCTTCTAAAACGTCTTTTAGGGTAAATGAGGCATGTAGCATCATGTTTTTTTAAAGGGAAACACTAATTGATTATGTGGGGACTTAAAATCCCCCCCCCCCCCCCAAAAAAAATTGGCTGTCAATTAACATCAGGACTAGGTTCCAGACAGCGGTCATGCAGACCACATTGGCTATCATTCATAAAATTGAGTTCGGTAAAGAAAATCAGTGCGGGAAAACACCGCATTCAGTATTTTAGACTTCTGTGTGCTCATTCATAAAAATGTTTACAGTTGCGATAGCAGTGCGGTGATTTCCCGAACTAGGCTGGCTCTAGTCTGTCGGTAGGCTGGCGTAACAGGAGAAGATGCCTGAGTCCCTCCATGCGCTGCTCTCACTGCTGCTGCTTGGGAGGTCTGTCTCCATTGACTTAAAGAGAACCCGAGGTGGCCTTGTATTACGTAAGTGGGGCACAGAGGCTGGTTGGGCACACTAACACCAGCCTCTGTTGCCCCATCGTGTGTGTCAAAGACCCCCCTGCTCGCCGCTATACCCCCGCAGAGCTGGCGACACGCAGCGTGTCGCCAGCACAATGTTTACTCTAGCGCTGTCTGTCAGCGCCGCTCCGCCGCCTCCTCCGCATCGCCGCTACCCGCCCTCGTCCCTTCCCTCCCGCTGATTGGAGGGAAGGGACGAGGGCGGGTAGCGGCGATGCGGAGGAGGCGTGGGAGCGGCGCTGACAGACAGCGCTAGAGTAAACATTGTGCTGGCGACGCGCTGCGTGTCGCCAGCACTGCGGGGAGTTTAGCGGCGAGCAGGGGGGTCTTTGACACACACGATGGGGCAACAGAGGCTGGTGTTAGTGTGCCCAACCAGCCTCTGTGCCCCACTTACGTAATACAAGGCCACCTCGGGTTCTCTTTAACTGTAATCCGCATGCTTATCGCTACTTCCAAGGGAGCGGTATTCCCCGTCCTCAAACCGCTTGCTCTAATCTTTATGAATTGACATTTAGTAACATTTGTTAAAGGAGTTCTGTTACGGGTTATTAAGGAGGAAAACAGACACTTACCTTGGGCGTCTATCAGCCCCCTGCAGCGGTAATGTCCCACGGCGGCGTCCTCCCATCTGCCGTTCTCCGCCGCCGGCCCCGGTCTAGCGCGGCATGGAATCCAACTGCGGCTGCGCTACAGTGGCCGCGCACCCGCTCGCTTCCGCCTGCGTCATCGGAAGCTTACTGCGCAAGCGCAGTACAAGGCTCCGTTGTACTGCGCCTGCGCAGTAAGCCTCAGATGACGCGAGCGGAGGCGCGGCAACGCGCATTATTCGTCTGTGTGACAGCCGAATAATAGCCCGGTGCCGGCTGCGGGGAACGGCGGATGGGAGGAGGACGGCGTGGGACATTACACCTGCAGGTGGCTGATAGAAGCCCCAGGTAAGTGGCAGTTTTTCTCCTCAGGAACCCCCACAGAACCCCTTTAAGATAATCACTGCACAAGGCGGTAATTTATCGCTCTGCTCGGGAATTTCAGCTTTTCATGCGGAAACAGCCTTTATGAATAGACATTTTGCTATGTGCTCGGTAAAGTCAGCTGTTTTCAGCATGCAGGAATGCTTTATAAATGATAGCCATTGTGTCCAAAGTCCAACCGCACAATTGGGACATGACAGTTTTCAGCCAAGACATCTCCCAAAAAATTGTGTTTTGGGTTAAATATAGTAGTATCCCTGGTGGTGGGAGCTGCACAGGCAGCAGGAGCAGGGAAATGCTGCAGCAGCAGGTGTAACGTGTGCCAGGAGCATGCCGGACGTGGCACTTGGCACGTGTCACATGACACGTGCCAAGTGACACGTGCCAATTGCCACGTGACATGTGCCAATTGCCACATGCCAAGTGCAAAGTGCCATGTGCCAAGTTCAAAGTGTCACGTGCCAAGTGACATGCGGGGGAGAGGACTCTAACTGTCACATTGGCACTGCTCAGCAGCACAGCAGTTCTGTAGTAAGCTAACAGTAGTACTACTACTCTAACAACTACTAGCACTGACTGCAGTACTACAGTACTAACTACACATTTACACAGTAATGCTATTCCCTAATCCCTAACCTAACCTAAACTGTAGTTAGTTAAGGCTAATAGCTGGCCAGCAGGCAGCAGCTGGCCTGGTCTGTGCACAGCACACACACAGACACATAACAGCTGCATCAGCACTGGAGCCCAGCACACACTCTGACTGTCACACTATGAAATCAAGCTAATTAACAATATAACAATAGTGTAGTGATAGTGAAGGGGTTAATCACTGAACAGCTTATCACTGTGTGTACAGCCCTTGCTAGGCCAGCAGCACTGGAGCACACACTCTGACTGTCGCACAATGACTAGGAATCGCCGGGCCCCCCTGCAGAAATTCTGAGCAGGCCCCCTTCCTCCCTGGGGCCAGCTCAGGACCGTTTTGAGGGGGCTGGAGGGGTCGCAGCATGAGGGGAGAGCTTGGTGGCATGTCGGTGGGGAGGGGGGGCGGTCCCGCCCCTCCCTCACCTCGGGCTCTCCCCTTTGCGCTCCCCTCCAGCATTGAATAAAGTGTATGCAGGCGGTGGGGCAGCGGCAGATACATACCTTCCGTGCGTTCCACGGATGCTTCTCTCTCTAGCTTCTGACACGACTTCCTGTATAAACAGGAAGTCGCGTCAGACACTAGAGGGAGAAACGTCCGCGCTGGAGCGCACGGAAGGTATGTATCTGCCGCTGCCCCGCCGCCTTTATTCAATGCTGGAGGGGAGCGCAGAGGGGAGAGCCCGCGGTGAGGGAAGGGGGGCCGTCCCACCTCCCCAACGACGTGCCACCAAGCTTTCCCCACATGCTGAGACCCCTCCAGCCCCCCAAAAACGGTCCTGAGCAGGTCCCGGGGGGGGGGGGGGGCGGGCTCCCCCGCGAGAGCATGGGCTGCATCACCTATTGTTACGCCCGTGAGTCCAAAGAAGCTTGAAACACAAAATCTAAACTAAATTTCAAAGGGACACATCTTTCTCTAATCAAATATGATTAGAGAGAGATTGATCGTCTGCCTGCACGCAGGCTTATTCCCGATAAATTTCAACATGATATCGCTCAGGAATCGGCCGCGCCTGTTGCCTCGTCATTGACCCTCAATGTAAAAATCAAATGTACTCCCGTGTGTACATTTATACCTTACCTGTCCTGTAGGTAGCCAGGTCTAGGTGCCCCCAATATAGGATAGCTAGGTACAGGTGTCCCCCAGTATAGGATAGCTAGGTACAGGTGTCGCTCAGTATAGGCTAGGTAGGTGCAGATATCCCCCAGTATAGGCTAGGTAGGTGCAGTTGTCCCTCAGGATAGGCTAGGTAGGTGCAGGTGCTCCCCAGGATAGGCTAGTTAGGTGCAGGTGTCTCCCGGGATAGGCTAGGTAGGTGTCCGCCAGGATAGGCTGGTTAGGTGTCCCCCAGGATAGGCTGGTTAGGTGTCCCCCAGGATAGGCTGGTTAGGTGTCTCCAGGATAGGCTAGGTAGGTGTCCCCCAGGATAGTCTAGGTAGGTGCCCCCCAGGATAGGCTGGTTAGGTGTCCCCCAAGATAGGTTAGGTAGGTTCCCCCCAGGATAGGCTGGTTAGGTGTCCCCCAGGATAGGCTGGTTAGGTGTCCCCAGGATAAGCTGGTTAGGTGTCCCCAGGATATGTTAGGTAGGTGCCCGCCAGGATAGGCTGGTTAGGTGCCCCTCAGGATAGGCTGGTTATGTGCCCCCCAGGATAGGCTAGGTAGGTGTCCCCCAGTATAGGCTAGCTAGGTGCAGGAGCCCCACAGTATAAGTGAGCTAGGTGCAGGGGCTCCTGTACACTATTGGCAGCATTAGGAATGTTAGGCATAGTGATCCCCACCTCCCAATTCTCCCCCAATCCCCCCGATGCATAGCTAGATACATACCGAGCCTCGTTCCAGTGATCACTCCACCCTTCCTGCACAGCACTGCATATCTTCCTGTATGTGGAGGATCGGGACTGATGTAATGTGACGTATGAGGCCTGGGACCCACTGTAAAGCGCAAATTGCTTTCGCAACCACTAGCATTTTTAATGACAGTTTTGTAAGTGATTTCATGAGCGTTTTCTGGTGATTTTGCTAGCGATTTAAAAAAAGTGTAGGCTTTTTTCCAGTGATTGTGTAGCAGTTTGCGATTAGCGTTTTTAATTCTGATTGGTCCTTTCAATTCATTTAAATTTTTTTTACAGTGTGCAGTAATTTAAAAAAACGCTAGCAAATCGCTCTGTATAGCGATTCATGAGCGATTACGCCAATGTTTATATACTTTACATTGCAAGAACACTAACGTTCAAAAAATGCCGCATGTCCTGCTTTAGCAATTTTGCTAATCGCAATCGCTCCAGTGGAATTTGGCCTATCCGTTAACATTAGCTGAACATTTTGTGAAATCGCTAGCGTTTTGAATCGCTCCCTAAACGCTAAAAAAAAATCGCTTTAGTGGGTTGTAGCCCTAAAAACGCTTGTGCAATGAGTGTTCACATGTGAGCGTTTCAATTTTATTAAAATCACACACGCGCTACATGTACTATTTTCTGAGCACCGTGGCTCAATGGAAGGTATATGAAAATCGCAAAACACTTGAAAAAACGTTTTGTATTGCGATTTCCCGAGCGCTTTTATGAATAAATTCATTATATTTATTCATTTCCGGGTTAAAGAGTTCACTTCCTGACTGACACCAGGAAGTGAAAAAAAATCATCGCTTAGAAAAGCGCTTTTCTAAGCAAAAAGCGCTAGGAAAAGTGCTGTTAAAATCACAGTATAAATCGCTCAGCGTTTGCGATATATAATGTGAACAAGGAGTTCCCTCTCAAATGTCCAGCCACATGCACCAGCAATGCTGAGTGGAAGAGCCTGTCCACACCTCTCTTGTCTTCTCCTCCGCTTTCCTTCAGGTGGCCTGCCCCTCTGTTCCTGCCCACAGGCTACAGGAAAATGATGGCCGGGGGCCGTGTACTGGTGGCACAAATAGATTCCAGTGCTTGGCTTTGAATTCCATTTTCACATAGCCCTACTGCTGGAGACAGTACGCGCAGAGACTCTGCTGGACTCTTGATCCAGCCCGCAGAGTTGGTAAATTGTGGCTTAACCACTTGAGGACCTAGGGCTTTCTACCCCTTAAGGACCGGCCACTTTTTTTCCATTCAGACCACTGCAGCTTTCACGGTTTATTGCTCGCTCATACAACCTACCACCTATATGAATTTTGGCTCCTTTTCTTGTCACTAATAAAGCTTTCTTTTGGTGCTATTTGATTGCTCCTGCGATTTTTACTTTTTATTATATTCATCAAAAAAGACATGAATTTTGGCAAAAAAAATTATTTTTTTAACTTTCTGTGCTGACATTTTTCAAATAAAGTAAAATTTCTGTATACATGCAGCGCGAAAAATGTGGACAAACATGTTTTTGATTAAAAAAAAACCCATTCAGTGTATATTTATTGGTTTGGGTAAAAGTTATAGCGTTTACAAACTATGGTGCAAAAAGTGAATTTTCTCATTTTCAAGCATCTATGACTTTTCTGACCCCCTGTCATGTTTCATGAGGGGCTAGAATTCCAGGATAGTATAAATACCCCCAAATGACCCCATTTTGGAAAGAAGACATCCCAAAGTATTCACTGAGAGGCATAGTGAGTTCATAGAAGATATTATTTTTTGCCACAAGTAAGCGGAAAATGACACTTTGTGAGAAAAAAAAAAAAAGTTTCCATTTCTTCTAACTTGCGACAAAAAAAAATGAAATCTGCCACAGACTCACCATGCCCCTCTCTGAATACCTTGAAGGGTCTACTTTCCGAAATGGGGTCATTTGTGGGGTGTGTTTACTGTCCTGACATTTTGGGGGGTGATAAATTGTAAGCACCCCTGTAAAGCCTAAAGGTGCTCATTGGACTTTGGACCCCTTAGCGCAGTTAGGCTGCAAAAAAGTGCCACACATGTGGTATTGCCGTACTCAGGAGAAGTAGTATAATGTGTTTTGGGGTGTATTTTTACACATACCCATGCTGGGTGGGAGAAATATCTCTGTAAATGACAATTTGTTAATTTTTTTTACACACAATTGTCCATTTACAGAGATCTTTCTCCCACTCAGCATGGGTATGTGTAAAAATACACCCCAAAACACATTATACTACTTCTCCTGAGTACGGCGATACCACATGTGTGGCACTTTTTTGCACCCTAACTGCGCTAAAGGGCCCAAAGTCCAATGAGTACCTTTAGGATTTCACAGGTCATTTTGAGAAATTTCGTTTCAAGACTACTCCTCACGGTTTAGGGCCCCTAAAATGCCAGGGCAGTATAGGAACCCCACAAATGACCCCATTTTAGAAAGAAGACACCCCAAGGTATTCCGTTAGGAGTATGGTGAGTTCATAGAAGATTTTATTTTTTGTCAAAAGTTAGCGGAAAATGACACTTTGTGAAAAAACACAATTAAAATCAATTTACGCTAACTTGTGACAAAAAATAAAATCTTCTATGAACTCGCCATACTCCTAACGGAATACCTTGGGGTGTCTTCTTTCTAAAATGGGGTCATTTGTGGGGTTCCTATACTGCCCTGGCATTTTAGGGGCCCTAAACCGTGAGGAGTAGTCTTGAAACGAAATTTCTCAAAATGACCTGTGAAATCCTAAAGGTACTCATTGGACTTTGGGCCCTTTAGCGCAGTTAGGGTGAAAAAAAGTGCCACACATGTGGTATCGCCATACTCGGGAGAAGTAGTACAACGTGTTTTGGGGTGTATTTTTACACATACCCATGCTGGGTGGGAGAAATACCTCTGTAAATGACAATCTTTTGATTTTTTTACATACATTTGTCCATTTACAGCAGTATTTCTCCCACCCAGCATGGGTATGTGTAAAAATACACCCCAAAACACATTGTACTACTTCTCCCGAGTACGGCGATACCACATGTGTGGCACTTTTTTGCACCCTAACTGCGCTAAGGGGCCCAAAGTCCAATGAGTACCTTTAGGATTTCACAGGTAATTTTTGTTTCAAGACTACTCCTCACGGTTTAGGGCCCCTAAAATGCCAGGGCAGTATAGGAACCCCACTAATGACCCCATTTTAGAAAGAAGACACCCCAAGGTATTCCGTTAGGAGTATGGTGAGTTCATAGAAGTTTTTATTTTTTTGTCACAAGTTAGCGGAAATTGATATTAATTGTTTTTTTTTTCACAAAGTGTCATTTTCCGCTAACTTGGGACAAAAAATAGAATCTTCTATGAACTCACCATACTCCTAACGGAATACCTTTGGGTGTCTTCTTTCTAGAATGGGGTCATTTGTGGGGTTCCTATACTGCCCTGGCATTTTAGGGGCCCTAAACCGTGAGGAGTAGTCTTGAAACCAAATGTTGCAAAATGACCTGTGAAATCCTAAAGGTACTCATTGGACTTTGGGCCCCTTAGCGTACTTAGGGTGTAAAAAAGTGCCACACACGTACTCAGGAGAAGTAGTATAATGTGTTTTGGGGTGTATTTTTACACATACTCATGCTAAGTGGGAGAAATATCTCTGTAAATGACGATTGTTTGATGTTTTTTACACACAATTGTCCATTTACATAGAAATATCTCCCACCCAGCATCGGTATGTGTAAAAATACACCCCAAAACACATTATACTACTTTTCCTGAGTACGGCGGTACCACATGTGTGACACTTTTTTGCAGCCTAGGTGCGCTAAGGGGCCCAACGTCCTATTCACAGGTCATTTTGAGGCATTTGTTTTCTAGACTACTCCTCGCGGTTTAGGGCCCCTAAAATGCCAGGGCAGTATAGGAACCCCACAAGTGACCCCATTTTAGAAAGAAGACACCCCACGGTATTCCGTTAGGTGTATGGCGAGTTCATAGAAGATTTTGTTTTTTGTCACAAGTTAGTGAAAAATGACACTTTGTGAAAAAAAAACAATAAAAATCAATTTCCGCTAACTTTTGACAAAAAATAAAATCTTCTATGAACTCATCATACACCTAACAGAATACCTTGGGGTGTCTTTTTTTCTAAAATGGGGTCACTTGTGGGGTTCCTATACCGCCCTGGCATTTTACGGGCCCAAAACTGTGAGTAGTCTGGAGACCAAATGTCTCAAAATGACTGTTCAGGGGTATAAGCATCTGCAAATTTTGATGACAGGTGGTCTATGAGGGGTCGAATTTTGTGGAACCGGTCATAAGCAGGGTGGCCTTTTAGATGACAGGTTGTATTGGGCCTGATCTGATGGATAGGAGTGCTAGGGGGGTGACAGGAGGTGATTGATGGGTGTCTCAGGGGGTGGTTAGAGGGGAAAATAGATGCAATCAATGCACTGGGGAGGTGATCGGAAGGGGGTCTGAGGGGGATCTGAGGGTTTGGCCGAGTGATCAGGAGCCCACACGGGGCAAATTAGGGCCTGATCTGATGGGTAGGTGTGTTAGGGGGTGACAGGAGGTGATTGATGGGTGTCTCAAGGTGTGATTAGAGGGGGGAATAGATGCAAGCAATGCACTGGCGAGGTGATCAGGGCTGGGGTCTGAGAGCATTCTGAGGGTGTGGGCGGGTGATTGAGTGCCCTAGGGGCAGATAGGGGTCTAATCTGATAGGTAGCAGTGACAGGGGGTGATTGATGGGTAATTAGTGGGTGTTTAGGGTAGAGAACAGATGTAAACACTGCACTTGGGAGGTGATCGGACGTCGGATCTGCGGGCGATCTATTGGTGTGGGTGGGTGATCAGATTGCCCGCAAGGGGCAGGTTAGGGGCTGATTGATGGGTGGCAGTGACAGCGGGTGATTGATGGGTGGCAGTGACAGGGGGTGATTGATGGGTGGCAGTGACAGGGGGTGATTGATGGGTGATTGATGGGTGATTGACAGGTGATTGACAGGTAATCAGTGGGTTATTACAGGGGAGAACAGATGTAAATATTGCACTGGCGAATTGATAAGGGGGGGTCTGAGGGCAATCTGAGCGTGTAGGCGGGTGATTAGGTGCCCGCAAGGGGCAGATTAGGGTCTGATCTGATGGGTAACAGTGACAGGTGGTGATTGATGGGTGATTGATGGGTAATTAGTGGGTGTTTAGAGGAGAGAAGAGATGTAAACACTGCACTTGGGAGGTGATCTGATGTCGGATCTGCGGGCGATCTATTGGTGTGGGTGGGTGATCAGATTGCCCGCAAGGGGCAGGTTAGGGGCTGATTGATGGGTGGCAGTGACAGGGGGTGATTGATGGGTGGCAGTGACAAGGGGTGATTGATGGGTGATTGACAGGTGATCAGTGGGTTATTACAGGGAAGGACAGATGTAAATAATGCCCTGGCGAATTGATAAGGGGGGGGTCTGAGGGCAATCTGAGCGTGTAGGCGGGTGATTGGGTGCCCGCAAGGGGCAGATTAGGGTCTGATCTGATGGGTAACAGTGACAGGTGGTGATAGGGGGTGATTGATGAGTGATTGATGGGTAATTAGTGGGTGTTTAGAGGAGAGAATAGATGTAAACGCTGCGCTTGGGTGGTGATCTGATGTCGGATCTGCGGGCGATCTATTGGTGTGGGTGGGTGATCAGATTGCCCGCAAGGGACAGGTTAGGGGCTGATTGATGGGTGGCAGTGACAGGGGATGATTGATGGGTGGCAGTGACAGGGGGTGATTGATGGGTGATTGACAGGTGATCAGTGGGTTATTACAGGGAAGGACAAATGTAAATAATGCCCTGGCGAATTGATAAGGGGGTGTCTGAGGGCAATCTGAGCGTGTAGGCGGGTGATTGGGTGCCCGCAAGGGGCAGATTAGGGTCTGATCTGATGGGTAACAGTGACAGGTGGTGATAGGGGGTGATTGATGGGTGATTGATGGGTAATTAGTGGGTGTTTAGAGGAGAGAATAGATGTAAACGCTGCGCTTGGGTGGTGATCTGATGTCGGATCTGTGGGCGATCTATTGGTGTGGGTGGGTGATCAGATTGCCCGCAAGGGGCAGGTTAGGGGCTGATTGATGGGTGGCAGTGACAGGGGGTGATTGATTGGTGGCAGTGACAGGGGGTGATTGATGGGTGATTGACAGGTGATCAGTGGGTTATTACAGGGAAGGACAGATGTAAATAATGCCCTGGCGAATTGATAAGGGGGGTCTGAGGGCAATCTGAGCGTGTAGGCGGGTGATTGGGTGCCCGCAAGGGTCAGATTAGGGTCTGATCTGATGGGTAACAGTGACAGGTGGTGATAGGGGGTGATTGATGGGTAATTAGTGGGTGTTTAGAGGAGAGAATAGATGTAAACGGTGCGCTTGGGTGGTGATCTGATGTCGGATCTGCGGGCGATCTATTGGTGTGGGTGGGTGATCAGATTGCCCGCAAGGGGCAGGTTAGGGGCTGATTGATGGGTGGCAGTGACAGGGGGTGATTGATGGGTGATTGACAGGTGATTGACAGGTGATTGACAGGTGATCAGGGGGGATAGATGCATACAGTACATGGGGTGGGGGGGTCTGGGGGGGGTTCGGGGGAGAATCTGAGGGGTGGGGGGGGGGGGGTGATCAGGAGGGAGCAGGGGGCAGGGGGGGATAAAAAAAAAATAGCGTTGACAGATAGTGACAGGGAGTGATTGATGGGTGATTAGGGGGGTGATTGGGTGCAAACAGGGGTCTGGGGGGTGGGCAGGGGGGGGTCTGATGGGTGCTGTGGGCGATCTGGGGCAGGATGGGGGGGAAATCAGTGTGCTTGGTGCAGACTAGGGTGGCTGCAGCCTGCCCTGGTGGTCTCTCGGACACTGGGACCACCAGGGCAGGAGGCAGCCTGTATAATACACTTTGTAAACATTACAAAGTGTATTATACACTTTGTATGCGGCGATCGTCGGGTTAACATCCCGCCGGCGCTTCCGTATGGCCGGCGGGATGTTGCGGCGGGTGAGCGCCGCCAGGCGGAGGATCGCGTCACTGATGACGCGATCGCTCTGCCCATGCCCCTACAAGGACCGCCGCCATTTGTCAATACGGCGGTCCTTGCGGGGTCCACTTCCTGGCCGCCAATTGTATATACGGCGGTCAGGAAGTGGTTAAAGAGACACTGAAGCGAAAAAAAAATTATGATATTATGATTTGTATGTGTAGTACAGCTAAGAAATAAAACATTAAGATCAGATACATCAGTCTAATTGTTTCCAGTACAGGAAGAGTTAAGAAACTCCAGTTGTTATCTCTATGTAAACAAGCCATTAAAGAGACACTGAAGCGAAAAAAAAACTATGATATTATGATTTGTATGTGTAGTACAGCTAAGAAATAAAACATTAAGATCAGATACATCATTCTAATTGTTTCCAGTACAGGAAGAGGTAAGAAACTCCAGTTGTTATCTCTATGCAAAAAAGCCATTAAGCTCTACGACTTTCAAAGTCGGGAGAGGGCTGTTATCTGACTTTTATTATCTCAACTGTAATTGAACTGTTTACTTTTCCTCTGGCAGAGGAGAGTTCATTACTTCACAGACTGCTCTGAAAGACTCATTTTGAATGCTGAGTGTTGTGTAATCTGCACATAATATAGAATGGTGCAATGTTAGAAAAAACACTATATACCTGAAAATAAAAAGATGAGAATATTTTCTTTGCTGCTAATCTTCTAGTAATTATTCATAGTACACAACCAATTCACTATATCATATTTTTTTTTTCGCTTCAGTGTCTCTTTAAAGAGAGACTGAAGCCTTTCAAAATACCTCTTTTTATGTTGCAGGCTTCTTCATCAATACAGTGGTTGCAAAAACTATTTGCCCCCTTCCTGATTTCTTATTCTTTTGCATGTTTGTTACATTTAAATGTTTCAGCTCATCAAAAACCGTTAACTATTAGTCAAAGATAACATAATTGAACACAAAATGCAGTTTTAAATGATGGTTTTTATTATTTAGTGAGAAAAAAAACTCCAAATCTACATGGCCCTGTGTGAAAAAGTGATTGCCCCCCTTGTTAAAAAATAACTTAACTGTGGTTTATCACACCTGAGTTCAATTTCTGTAGTCACCCCCAGGCCTGATTACTGCCACACCTGTTTCAATCAAGAAATCACTTAAATATGAGGTATCTGACACAGAGAAGTAGACCAAAAGCACCTCAAAAGCTAGACATCATGCCAAGATCCAAAGAAATTCAGGAACAAATGAGAACAAAAGTACTGTAATTGTCTATCAGTCTGGTAAAGGTTATAAAGCCATTTGTAAAGCTTTGGGACTCCAGCGAACCACAGTGAGAGCCATTATCCACAAATGGCAAAAACTTGGAACAGTGAAGAACCTTCCCAGGAGTGGACGGCCGACCAAAACTACCCCAAGAACGTGGAGAAAACTCATCCGAGAGGCCACAAAAGACCCCAGGACAACATCTAAAGAACTGCAGGCCTCACTTGCCTCAATTAAGGTCAGTGTTCATGACTCCACCATAAGAAAGAGACTGGGCAAAAACTGCCTGCATGGCAGATATCCAAGGCGCAAACCACTTTTAAGCAAAAAGAACATTAAGACTTGTCTCAATTTTGCTAAAAAACATCTCAATGATTGCCAAGACTTTTGGGAAAATACCTTGTGGACTGACAAGACAAAAGTTGATTTTTTTGGAAGGTGCGTGTCCCATTACATCTGGCGTAGAAGTACCACAGCATTTCAGCAAAAGAACATCATACCAACAGTAAAATATGGTGGGGGTAGTGTGATGGTCTGTGGTTGTTTTGCTGCTTCAGGAACTGTATTGCTACAGAAAAAGTGACACCACTTACAAATGTAGCACTTGCAGGTTCTTTCAGATTCCTCCAAAATCAGAGACAAGTAACAAGGTTAACAAGTTTATTGAATATGATATACAATACCAAGTTATTGGAAAGAAGACAGAGAATAACAGCATAACATAACATAAGTATCAGAATTATAAACACATCACATCACCTTGTGTTTCCTAGGTGTCCTGCTCAAGGTTGCAGTAACTTCTATCTGTCCTAGAGAGCAACTCTTCCCTCACGATAGTTTAGAAGTTCCTCAGACGGGAAGTACAGTCAGTCTTAACCGGGTGGCCAGCCCAGTTACGAGTTGAGAGGATCCTAACTTTCCTGAAATGGCCACGGGGTTTTATAGCTCCTCATCCCATAGACCAACATGGAGCCCCATGTTAGCCTATGGAGCATAGTGGAAAAGACCCCTTTTTGAACAAATGATAATAGCTGGAATCAGACCAGATGGCACATTCCGGTCAACATACTTTTTTGATAGATTTATAACCCCCTTTCATATATCCATCCACCCATCTACACAATTAGATATTCACTGTAGAATACAACTGCTAGATTTACGACCCATTTATTCATGCATTATAGCCTAAAAAATATCCCAATGTCCCCTAGCTTCATACATTAAGGGGGCCATTAGTTCATTAGTGAATAGTCTTAAATCTTGGGACAGATTAGTATTCTCTGTAATACAAGCACTCCTTATAATGGTGGTTTTTAAGTAACATATGACTCATCGACCCATCTGTGTTAGTTTCCTGATAAACAAGTATTAAAGGAGTCTACCCGACTCAAATGAACCAATATACAGATCTGAATGAAAAGATTCACATTCAAGATGGCTCACTATAGCAATATCAGTACAATATGGTGCATAAAAGCTATAGCACTACAGGAACTGGAAGGCTTGCTGTGATATATGGAACCATGAATTCTACTGTCTACCAAAAAATCCTGAAGGAGAATGTCCGGCCATCTGTTCGTCAACTCAAGCTGAATCGATCTTGGGTGCTGCAGCAGGACAATGACCCAAAACACACCAGCAAATCCACCTCTGAATGGCTGAAGAAAAACAAAATGAAGACTTTGGAGTGGCCTAGTCAAAGTCCTGACCTGAATCCTATTGAGATGTTGTGGCATGACCTTAAAAAGGTGGTTCATGCTAGAAAACCCTCAAATAAAGCTGAATTACAACAATTCTGCAAAGATGAGTGGGCCAAAATTCCTCCAGAGCGCTGTAAAAGACTCGTTGCAAGTTATCACAAACGCTTGATTGCAGTTATTGCTGCTAAGGGTGGCCCAACCAGTTATTAGGTTCAGGGGGCAATTTCTTTTTCACACAGCTCCATGTAGGTTTTGAGTTTTTTTTCTCACTAAATAAAAAAACATCATTTAAAACTGCATTTTGTGTTCAATTATGTTATCTTTGACTAATAGTTAACGGTTTTTAATGAGCAGAAACATTTAAGTGTGACAAACATGCAAAAGAATAAGAAATCAGGAAGGGGGCAAATAGTTATTCACACCACTGTATAGCCTAAGCTGATTCATCGCAGGGACGCAGCAGAACGGGGGCTTTATACCCTCCAAATCCCGAGGCAAAATTCCACATCTTTCCAGGTCGTGGATTTTGCCTCCCCGGGGGAGGCAGAACTTTGCGCTGTAGCTCTGCATGCGCTGATCACCACCTCTCCCCACCCCTCTCAGTGAAAGAAGACTGAGAAGGGCTGGGAGAGGCTGCAATCAGCACAGATTGACGCGAGTAGAAACAGAGCTACTACACGGAAGGAGCCCCTAATCTTCCCCCAGGGATTTCGGGAGGATTAAGGAGCATTCTGCTGTGCCCCCGCGGCAAATCAGCTTGGGTTATAATAATGAAGTAGCCTAAAGCATAAAAAGAGGTATTTTGAAAGGCTCCAGATTCTCTTCAACTGACGCTGCACAGTTCTTCACCCACCACTTCACTTCTACTGGGAAGGGGGGGGGGGGGGACAAGATCCGCCATTCTGGGGGGAACCCCATGACAGGTGCTGATGTACCCCCAGAGATCCGCAGATCCCAGGTTGAGAAACACTGCTTTATACGATTATATGCATAGTGTATGCTTGGATATATCCCATTTCGTTGCATTGCTACTAAGATTGTTTAATATAAATTTAAGTAGTTCAGCAGTGTTAGTAAATTCCCATATTACATTTGTGAATCCTTTGTGTTACGGCCCAGTGAGCAGTAATTATTTATTGCAGCAGGCCTGGTTTTTGGTAGCCACTCCCATCCTCAGCTGAACGGATTTCGCAATTTCTAATTGAGAATCACTTCCAATTCAGCCATGGCAGCTATCATACCTATTTAAGAGCTGGAGCTTGGTCACTCGTGCCATTTAATTCCTAAGTGCCATTTATTACAAAGTGCTTTACAACTTACCAAGAATTCACCCAGGAATTCAAACAGGATTCAACAGCCACAGGACTCAGCTGGAAACTACTACTCTGCATCCAGAACTGCCTTCAATGCTATTGCTAAAAATGCCACTGCTGGACACATATTGCACAGCCAAGTAGACTCTGCTTCTTTATTTACACAGGTTTGCTTGCACTAACTGCATACTCATATAAACTGTTTAGTGGTTGGAAACTTCCTGGTTATAATCAGAGACCATTACCATGTTTACTGCACTTTTCTCATGTTCTGCCTGTCTACAAACATCTACAAGTTGCATTGCAATATGCATCCTCCCAGGGTACCACACTCCATATTAATTTCACCTGCTCTGCTTTCCTCACATTACTCAGCTTCTCATGAACTGTTAGCTCTCCTGTAATCTTTCTCTCCCTCCAGCAGCTCAAAAACCTCACAAACATTTAAATCCCATTCACATTTGCTTACTCTCTCCCTCCTACTCTTACTTGCAGCTGGTGATATATCACCCAATCCTGGGCCACAGCCTGCTGCCAGACAAGCATCCCCTGCTAACCTGCTTCATACACTTCACTGCCCTCTGTCCACAAATAACCTCAACACCCGTCCTCGCTCCAACCTTATTTCCATCCATCACTCCCACCCACAAACACATACTCCCCCTACCCTGCGGTCTCTGGAATGCCAGATCCGTCCGCAACAAACTTACAGCAGTCCACGACCTCTTCCTCTCCAAATCCCTCACCATCCTCGCACTCACTGAGACATGGCTCACCCCCTCTGACTCTGCCACAGAGGCTGCCCTCTCCTACGGGGGGCTTCACCTCAGTCACACCCCCAGACCAGACAACAGGACCAGTGGAGGGGTGGGTCTGCTCCTCTCTCCATCCTGCACCTTCCGTTACCTCACCCCACCTACCTCTCTACAATTCACATCATTTGAGGCCCACACCAACCGCCTCTACCACCCCCTCCCTGCCATTGTTGCGGTCTTATACCGCCCTCCGGGCTCCACCCCACAATTTCTCGATGACCTTGCCTCCTGGCTCCCTCACTTCCTCTCCTCTGACCACCCCACCATCATCCTTGTGGATTTCAATATTCCCATCGATGAAGTCCAGAGCTCCGCTGTGACCCGGCTACTCACCATTGCCAACTCACTTGGACTAGTACAACACGCCAACACCCCCACTCACACTGCAGGTCACACTCTCGACCTTATATTCACTAAATCCACCACCATTGCAGACCTTGACATCGCACCCTTTCCACCCTCAGACCATCACCTTCTCACCTTCAACCTCCTCACGGAAGGCACCTCCAAATTACCCACCCACCCACCTGGTCGATGGCAGCGAGACCTACGCAAGCTCAACCCTAGTGTCCTTGCTGACCCCCTCCATGCCCTCTCCTCCACTCTCCCCACCATAACCTGTCCTAATCTTGCTGCAGCTCAGTATCGCCAAACTCTCTCATCAGCCCTAGAGAAAGCTGCTCCACCAATATTTCGCCACAACCGACCCCCTAACCCCCAGCCCTGGCGCACTACCCATACTCGCAACCTCCAGAGGAAAACACGCGCCACTGAACGGAAATGGAGAAAAACCAGGATTTCCTACAGTACAAGACCAACCTGCTGCAGTTCCACACTGCCCTTGCTCATGCGAAGCAGGAATACTTTACCAAGCTCATCGGAGCACAAGCTTCCAACCCCCGGCGTCTTTTTGCCACTTTCAACTCCCTGCTTAAACCCACCCCGACTCCCACCCTCCGTTTCCTCCCTCTCTGCCACAGATTTAGCCACCCACTTCACCAACAAAATTGTCTCCATCCAACAGGAAATATCAAATCTCCAATCTTCACCTCCCACCCCCTCCCAACCAGCTCCTCCTCTTCCCTATCCTCCCCTCACATCCTTCACTCCTACTACCACCGAGGAAGTCAACTACCTACTGCAGACTTCCCATACCACTACTTCCTCCCTTGACCCCATCCCTTCTGATTTACTCCAGCCTCACTTCACGGAATTGGCCCCAGTCCTCACTACCCTGTTCAACCGCTCCCTATCCACAGGCACCTTCCCCTCAGACTTCAAGCAGGCCACTGTAATACCCCTGCTCAAGAAACCCTCCCTCGACCCCTCGCTACCCTCCTATCTCCCTCCTCCCCTTTGCCTCAAAACTCCTTGAGCGTCTGGTTCACAAACGCCTGACCCAGTACCTTAATGCCAACTCACTGCTAGACCCACTGCAATCTGGATTTCGGCCTGCCCACTCAACCGAAACTGCTCTCACCAAAGTGGTCAACGACCTTGCCTTAGCTAAAGCTGAAGGTAAATACTCCATTCTCCTCTTCCTTGACCCTTCAGCAGCTTTTGACACAGTAAATCATCCCCTACTCCTCCAGTCCCTCCAGTCCTTGGACATTCACGATCTCGCCCTGTCCTGGCTTTCATCCTACCTCTCCAACCGCTCCTTCACGACCGTCTTCAATGAGTCCTCGTCCACCCCCAACCACCTCTCAGTGGGAGTCCCCCAAGGTTCAGTCCTTGGCCCCCTACTGTTCACCCTATACACATCCTCCATTGGCAAGGTTATCTCCTCCATGGGTTTTAACTACCATCTGTATGCAGATGACACCCAGATCTACCTCCACACCCCTGACATATCCACCACTACCATGGACAAGGTCTCCTCCTGCCTATCAGCCATCTCCTCCTGGATGTCCGCTAGGTTCCTGAAACTAAATCTAGACAAAACGGAATTTATGATCTCCCCACCCCGGCCATCCACGAACCTCCCAGATGTGCATGTCACTGTTAACCACACTACCATTCGCCCTACCTCTCAAGTCCGCTGTCTGGGTGTCACCCTGGACTCCGCACTCTCCTTTACTTCCCACATCCAAAACCTCACAAAGTCCTGCAACTTCCAACTTTGTAACATCTGGAAGATTCACCCTTTCCTGACCTCTGCCACCACCAAACTCCTCATCCATGCCCTCATAATTTCCCGCCTTGACTACTGCAATGCCCTGCTATCTGGTCTCCCTATGACCCGAACAGCCCCACTGCAGTCCATCATGAATGCGGCAGCCAGAATTATCCACTGCTCCCATCGCTCCACCACGGCAGATCCCCTCCTAGAATCCCTCCACTGGCTTCCTATCCAGTCCAGAATCAGATTGAAGATACTGTGTCTGACCTACAAATCTGTCCACAAAACCTGTCCAACCTACATTTCCGATCTTACTCAGAGGTACACACCTAGCCGCTCACTCCGCTCTTCCAATGAACTTCGCCTAACCGCCCCCCGCATCACCCAGTCCCATGCACGCCTCCAGGACTTCTCAAGAGCTGCTCCAACACTATGGAACTCCCTACCTCCACCCATTAGGGCAGCCCCCTCCTTCAACATCTTCAAGAAAGCCCTCAAAACTCACCTTTTCACTCTGGCCTACTACCCCTCACAAGTGCTCTAAACCTACAGCTGAACTCTGGTCCCCTACCGTTCGTGTCCTTACCTCTCCCTCTAGATTGTAAGCCTTTGGGCAGGGTCCTCCTCCTTTTGTGTCCTACCTGATCTTGCACCTCCATTACTGTGAACCCATGCTAGGCATCTGAGTGAACCTAACTTGCCTAATCTCCATGCTCCATGCAGTGACTGACTAAGCATTACCTGGTACTCATACTATGCTGTGTGATCTGGTTTTCTTGTATTCCTGTATTGTCATATTGCTCTATGTCACCCCTAAATATTGCCTGTAACCTAAATTAATGTTCAGCACTGAGTAATATGTTGGCGCTTTATAAATACAATAAATAATAATAATAATAATAATTGCAGCCCCTTTATCTACTTGGGGTTTAAATAGTTATGAAAGACACAGAAAAGGAGTGTGCCTCCTACACATCATCTGGAAAAAGAGGATTGCAATGGAGAGGAAATGTAGCTTTGCATATTATGCATGCAGTGCAATGCATGCAGTTAAAGTGAACCAGAGCCAAAAATTAGATACTAACTCTGAAGAGAGGGAATCCTCAGGATCGTACTGAGGCTTCCCTCGCTTGTCTGAAGCCCCAAGTTGCAGAGTGCGGTCCCCCTTCACATCGGGGCTCGCGCCGCTCCTCTTCCTAAACCATGGGCGTGCGAGCCAGCATGGGCAGTAGCACGGAGCCCTCAGCTCCAGCTTACTGCGCATGGGCTCGGTCAGCTATTACGCGGTCATGATCCAGGAAGAGGAGCTGCGCAACCCTGATGTGATTAGCGCCAATGCCTTGTCGCTAATCTTTTGGGGGGTTGCGCTCAGCGATGGGAGACAACAGAGTAACGAGGGAAGCCTCAAAAGGATCCTGAGGCTTCCCTCTCTTAAGCTAAGTATATGACTTTGTCCTCGAGCTTCGACTCAAGTACACTTTAAGCATACCGTACATACAAAGTATGCTTCACTGCAACTGTAAACGCACACCTTATGTGGTACCACACTGCATGCACTGCATTATGCCGATGGATCTCACAACACTGCAATCCTAACACACTGATGTGAACCTGCCATAAGGCTCTGTTCACATCTAAAATCGAAATTGCAAATGCAAACAATTTGCGATTTTGTGCGCGATTTTTCTTTTAGCGCCTCCCGGCACTTGCCTGCGTGCTGCGGTTTTTAAAGTGCTTTTGCAGAGCGATTTTTTTTAAATTCACTCCCTGGAAGTGGAAGTGAACTCTTTGACCCGGAAAAGAATAAATACAATTTATTTATTCTTAAAATCGAGAACGCAATCACCCCACAAAGTGATTTTGTGAGCGCTCTTCCTATACCTTCCATTAGAGCAAAATTGCCCCAAAAATGGTACAGGCACCGCTTTGCGGAGCGCAAAGTGGACGACACGCGCTAATATGAACCTTCTCATAGAGAATCACTTGCGCAAACATTTCGTGGGCGATTTTGAAAATCGCTTGAAAAAAGGCCGAAAACGCCCTAGATGTGAATGAACCCTCACAATATAATTTGTTGTAGCTTAGCTAAGAACCTACGGAAAGATGGATCAGGTAACCTGTGATTGTCGAACATCTTTAAACATTGTTTAAAAAAGTGTTGCGCAATGTGTGAAAAACTATCATTTGAAAAAAAAATTGGACAAAAAAATGTCCGTGGGTATGGACTTGAGCCGAAACAGAAATCTGTCACCTGCAGCCTATAAACTTTACAACCTACACCTAACATTCTAAAATTTAGATTTTGCTGAAAGGAAAGAGGCATTATTTAGAGCAGCAGGTTTGAGTTTTGAAGTGACACTTTAATATAAGCTGGGTATTTTTTTTTTTAACGCAGAAGTATTCTTGTTTATCTATTGTTATACCAGTTGGCCATTTATCATTTTTACTTTACTAATTTACATACCTGCAATTCTTTCAATATTTCCTGTGGCTTAAGGTTACAAAAACCATGCCTTACATTTTTTTGTTTTGTTTTGGGTGATGTATATTGGGGCAACTTTACGTGCAGTAAGTTATACCCTTTGTTTTTTATTCCTTTGTGTTATATTTGTAACCTATAAGTCAGTACTACCAGTTTATCCTAAGCCGTAGATGTCTGCAAAGGAAAGTCTCTCTATATTTGACGACTCGAGTGGCTGCCTGTCCTGAAGAGCTCTCAGGGTAGGATCATTCAGTCAGTTCAGCTGGCTAATTCTTTGCCTGACTGAAATGTGTCCTTTGGCTCTGGCACTATGGAAGACGCCTCTGTAAAGACGCAGCGCGCGAGATTGAAACTTATCAGAAGATTCTACAGCTTCAGTCGCTCACTTTGTTATTATTATTATTTTTCATAGCGATGAAGAGGAAGCATGGCCGCTCTCTACAGTCCGAGGAGTGCGGCGTATGGCTGGACACTACACAGCTCAAGAAGAGGTCACATCAGGTATGACATTTCCTAGTCACACAGCACACTTCTGCATTTAGCTGGATTCTAAATAGTACATCCATGCTGCGTGCAAAGGGCAGCAAATTATATTTGCCACTTTCATGTAACGACCAGTAGGGTCACACAGCTATTCTCTAACTAGATATTCTGTAGCTACACATCTTTGTCACACGTTGGGGATCAGGACCCAATTCCCATGGGCGACATTGCTTTTGTCGGCCTATACTGGCAGCGTTGTATACTGATGCATTGTAGCTGACAACACCTTCTGTTGCTATGTGGGGGATGGAGGGACAACAAAGTAGCACGTATGTGATATCACGTGGCATGTACAAAGAAGTTGTCCGTCGCTCAGCCAAGTTGATCTGGCAGACGGATTGATTGCAGAGCCACAGTTGGGGGCTACTGTATACACGCCTATCGGCTGAGCTAGTCATTATCGGCCCCCTCAGTCGACTTTATTCATGTGTGTGTACAAGCCTTTATAATAGAATCTATTGGTAGGAAACCAACCTACCCATGCTCATAACATTTTTTTTGTGGAATATTATCCAATGATCCTAGAGCAGTAGAGCAAGAACTCTAATGCTGGGCATACACAGACAGTTTTTTCCTTATCAATCGAGCCGCTGATGGCTAGATTGATAATATCCGACAGGTCCGATGACCCGGCGGATAGATTCCACGCTCGATCCCCGTGGGAGGACAATAGTGGGGAATCGAGCGGCTGATAAGGCATGCCCGCGGGGACGAGCGGGAATCGATCCGCGGACGAGCGGTGACGCGCCGGCATTGAGCCGCTGGCTCGATACCGGCGCATAAACTGTCCGTGTATGCCCAGCATAAGGCCATGTTCACAGTGGTGGTGTGTTGAGGTGCAGCATAATGGCCGTTTTGTAATGCAGCTGGCCACAATGCTGTGGGTGCTGGTCTGCTTTAGGGGACCCAGCAGGAAACCTCATTGGGAAATTTGGCTAATGTGATTGGGTGGAGGCACCCTCTCAAATTAGGTTTCCAATATGTTTTAGTAAACTACACCTACATTATTTGTCCAATCACAATGCTTTGTGGTGTAAAAAGGGGTACTGCGATTGGATAGCAATCCATTCCTTCATCAGCTGCTGTTGAATAATGTGTGCGCTTAAATGAAGCTGGTGTATTCCCAGCCTAAATCGTGACAATGGCTGGTGGCCTTTTGTGTGTGACCATCTCTGTATGTATACATCTTCTTATATGAGAAAGTGCTTACAAAGTAGGAATCAGAATTAGGCAATCAGATTTGTAGGTTACTTTCACAGTGACACGATGTGCTGTGTAGTCTGTGAGAAAAAAAATAGGATTGCAGTGGTGGAGAAAAGTAATTGTGCGTTATGCGTGTGGTGTAATGCATACAGTATATTCTATGTACAGTATACTTAGAGGGAGTCTGAAGCAATTTTAAAATGGGGTTGTCACCATAAAAATCAAATTTCAACAGCAACACACTGGAGTGTGTTAAGTGATAAAACTGCTAATCCTGCATTCCAAATTTTTTCTGCTGTTATGGTTTAGGAGTTATTACATACCTTAGGAGCACTGGCCCTTTGATTGCCATTGCCAAACAGTTGCATGCTGGGGGGGGGGGGGGTGTCTTTTTATCTATAATATATTCCTCCTATATTCCTATATAATGTACTCCTTCCCTATATTTTCCCCTCCATCTAATAGCATGAGGCAGTGCACCTCCTAGTATAGACCTCAGTGGGAGTGTCTGAAGTCTCTGAGAGGAGGGCGGGTAACAAAGACAATTAGCAAGAGGAGAAAAAAAGAGTGAGGGAGGAAATGTCAGGAGGTCAAAGGAAATCAAGATGGAAACTGTCTAGAATAGGATTGTCTGCTTTTCCTTTATAAAATTCACAGGAATCATAATGTGGACAATGCAATATATCTGTTATGTAAGTAGAACTAGTATTTATCTACTTATGTATGCGTTTTTTAATTTCTAGGTTAGCATGGATGTCACTTGTTCTTTAAAAATAAAAAAAACAGATACTCACCTAAGGAGAGGGAAGGCTCTGGGTCCTTTAGAGCCTTCCCTGTCTCCCCTCAGGCTCGGCCATGGACTGCTCTCTTCTGGGTTGAGCTGGCTTCAGCAGTCTTCGAAAGCACTTGGGCCTCCGAAAACTGGCCGCTCCATACTGCGCATGTGCGAGCGCCCTCTTTCAGGCAGTACAGAGCCACCGGTCTTTGGGATGCCGAGCGCTTCCGAAGGCTCCCAAAGTCTCCTGTGGCGGGAGATTGAAACAGGGGAGCCTGTGTGGGAACGAGGAGACTGGCAGGAGAACGGAAAGGCTCTGTAGGACCCAGAGCCTTCCCTCTCCTTAGGTGAGTATTTATTTATTCTTAAAGTGGACCTGAACTCTTGCACAGGACAGAAGGAAAGCAGAGAGAAATGCACCCTGTATGTATTTAGAGAGTTTAGCCTGTTTTATTTCCCCTCATTTGTGTCTAATCACAAGTTGTAATGTGATCTCTTCCCTGTGTCACATGACTGCCACTGCAGATAAGCTCATTTGAAAGCACAGGATGTTAACGATAGTCTGCTTCCGTGAATCAGGAAGTAGAAACAGCACAGATTTATTTTAGGATTGGTATCATTTGTAACAAAATAAATGTTTTGTTATTATGCTGTTGCGTATCTTTTAGAGCAGAGAGGAAGTTGTGAGTTTAGGTCTGCTTTAAAGGACCACTATTGTGAAAAAAGGTAGGCAGTTAAAATCTGATAGAACTGACATGTTTTGGGCCAGTCCATCTCCTCATGGGGGATTCTCAAGGTTTTCTTTGTTTTCAACAGCATTTCCTGAACAGCAGTTTAACTGCCAAAATAGTAAGATACCAGCCAGCCTCCCTAATCACTTGCACACAAAGTCTAACTATCAGTTAGACCTTGCAACGGCTGTTCAGGAAATGCTGTTGAAAACAAAACCCTGAGGAGATGGACTGGCCCAAAACCTGTCAGTTCTGTCAGATTTTACCTGCCTACTTTTTTCGCGATAGTGGTCCTTTAAAGTCACTTCAGACTCGCTTAACTGCAAATGTTAAAGTGCACAAAATGCGGTACAGCACTGTATGCAGCTCATTAGTCCAACGGATTCCGTCACATCGCACTGCTAACTCACTGATGTGAACTTACCATTAGCAATGCAATTATATTGTCTGTGTCACTGTGAATGTTGCCTAACATTAAAGAGAACCCGAGGTGGGTTTGAAGAATATTATCTGCATACAGAGGCTGGATCTGCCTATACAGCCCAGCCTCTGTTGCTATCCCAAACCCCCCTAAGGTCCCCCTGCACTCTGCAATCCCTCATAAATCACAGCTACGCTGCTGACAAACAGCTTGTCAGAGCTGGCTGTGTTTATCTCTATAGTGTCAGTCTGCTGCTCTCCCCGCCTCCTGCAGAACTCCAGTCCCTGCCTGCATCCCTTCCCTCCCTGCTGATTGGAGGGAAGGGACAGGGGCAGGGACCGGAGCTATGCAGGAGGCGGGGGAGCAGCTGAGACTGACACTACAGATGTAAACACAGCCTCACAGCACGGGTGTGATTTATGAGGGATTGCAGAGTGCAGGGGGACCTTAGTGGGGTTTGGGATAGCAACAGAGGCTGGGCTGTATAGGCAGATCCAGCCTCTGTATGCAGAGAACATTCTTTAAACACACCTCGGGTTCTCTTTAAGATATTTCCATTCAATGCCTAATGATGTTGCCTATATCAAAGCTATGGTTTGGCTGCTGTAACTCCTGTTGACAGTTCAAGGTTTATTTCTTAGTGCTCAGTTGCATTGCAGAATAATTCTGCATGCAAACTTGCTGCCAATACAATTCTATGGGGCTGTTCACAGTACTGCATTGTAACTGATCGCATTACTCTAACTCGCTGCATGCAGGGTTTGTATTAAATTCTATGTCCAGTCTCCATTGCAGTTCACACTCATTATAATGCGTGTTATGAAACTGAGTACTGCGTTTTGCGGCAAGTTTTGTAAGCACTGTACCTGTGATTTTCATTTTTTATGTGCTCTAAATAAAGTTTTATTTACTTGCTGTTTCTTTCTGTGTATGCCAGCATTCGGAGCATAGCCCCTTCCCATTGCACAAAAGGTCATCAGCGCTTCTCTATCTCTAACTAGAGATACTATAACCTCTTGTGCAAGGGGACAGGGCTAAGTGCCAGAAACAGGCGCACAGGGGAACAGAGAGACCTGGCAGGTAGGTAAAGCTTTATTTAAAACACAATCGCGGCTCACAAAATTGCTGCAAATTCGCTTTTGAACAGTGATTCATATGCAATTTTGCAGCACGCCTAAACTTAGTATTTATAGTGCTAACCCTTCAAAAAATACTGCATAATTTGATCAGATCGCAGTCGCTCCTTTGGGTTCACCTGCATGAACTTTAAGTGGCATAGCTCTTTTTGGGATTGCTGGCAAATTTGTGGCATTTTGTTTCGTGATGTATCGCATAACAAAATGCCACAACATCTCCGGCACAGGATGTGTTTTATAACCTTTGAGAACTTGTGGTCCCCGTGGATGGTACTATTATAATTTTGTTGTTGTTGTTGCTGTTTCAAACGATCTTAGTAAATTGTCCAGTGTTCTCCCCAGAATTTTTTCCAGCCAGGTGGCATGAAGAAGTAGCAGGTGGGGCGGGATGGGGAAGTTATAGTGGATGACGAGTAATGACAAATTATTACAGACAAGTACTGGCAGGTAGGCGTAGAAACTGCAAGACAAGTAGCAACAGTGGTAGACCAGAACTGGTAGATAGCGGATGACAAGTAGTGACAGAAAACTACTGTCAGACAGTGGATGACAAATTGTGACGGAGTGGGGTATTAGTATTGACAAATAGTGGTTGACAAGTATTAGCAGATAGAGGATGACTAGTAGTGCCAGATGATGGATGAAAAGTATCAGAAGGTAGTTGGCAGAGACAGATAAAGTTAAAAAAGTAGTGGCAGGTAGTGAATGACTCATAGTGACAGTCAGATAATGGCAGACAAGTAAAAGTATTAACTTGGTAACGAGACAAATAGTTGAGGACAAGTAGTGGCGATCAGCAGAAGCCAACACTTGGGGAGCCGTGAGAGAGGGGAGAGGTCTCTGATCGCCGCTGGATTGAGGTGAGCCGGTGTTACACCCGGTCTTTGCCTTTGCAGTGTGATGCTCCGCCCCCATCGCACCGCAACACAAAAATTGTCACTCATATGACCTGGTGCTGCCTCTACTGATAGGGACACATGGTGGGCAGAAGAGGTCACATGGGGGCACATAATGTACAAGGGGGGCACAATAATTGGGGGAGAACATCTACAAGAATCTCCTGGACCATGGACGTACCAGGTTTAGTTTTTTTTCCCCTGGCTTTTGCCCTCCAAACCTAGGTGTGTCTTATAGTCTGCTCCATCTTATACTTCAAAAAATATGGTTGTTTACTATAGCCGAGTTTATTATAGCCTATGGTTTTATATACTTTAATATTAAACTAGGAAGTGGTCTTGGGAAAACAGGGAGTGAGAGAAAACCTGCCCAAATGGAATGTAGAGAGGGATACAAAAAATGACAGGTACAAGATTATTGGCTTTGTGAAGCTGGCCTCCCTACAATCGGCACAAAAACAATTCCATCATGTTTGGTTAGTGCTACATTTGTGCCCATTTGTGCCACAAAAATTAAGATTCGTACTGCACGACCCAGCCCCTGTACAACAAACTATGGGCATGAAACAGTTATGGATGAATGGTAGTGAGTGTGTCTGCTCATTTGTGCTGGAGAAACCATCTTTCTATCTTTTTTAGTTTTTGAGATATTCACGTTTTTATAAAGGTCAAACGTTAAACGTTCACTCAGCCTTAATCAGCCTTTGCGATGTTGGGGGGGGGGGGGGGGGGGGGGGCGGCTGAGTGAACGTTTGACCTTTTTTATAAAAATTTAAATATTTCAAAAAATATAAAAGATTTCATGTCTGTAGGTTCTAGGTGATGCTATTGTTTTGGACAACACACGTGCTTTTATCTTCAAAATGAAAGCAGCACAAATCTTATTTTTTGCAGCACAAATGGGCACAAATGTAGCACTAACCAAAGATGATGGAATTTTTATTTGTGCTGATTGTAGGGGGGCCAGCTTCACGGAGCTTTAAGTTTTTAACAGGATTGCATTATATCCAGAACTGTAGAACTGGAATGGGGGGGGGGGGGGGGGGGGAATCTGGCTGTAATTAAAAATTATAATGCTAACATACTAATGGATTCTTATCTTGCTCTTTCAGACAGTCCTCCCCTGCTCATATTCTACCAAGTTTAATCCACAATCAAGACAACATGCTGATTTTGTGTTTGATTTCACTCAAACAAAGACTCCTCAGCTTTGCACCAAGCAGACATCTATGTATGCCTTTTTTGCTCCAAAAGGTAATATCTGCTTTATATTAAAGTCCAACTGAAGTTTATTACTGAAAATGGACATCTGCTCTCATCCACTAATGCTAAGTGGTGCATGTGTGTGCAATCCTATGCTCATTTATGGTAGGCTTAGAGCAGCATAGTCCCACTTCTGGCTTCAATGACAATGAGCTGTCCCTTCGATTGACTCACAAGCTGATGCCTATGAGAGGCGATCATACTGATTGGCTCTCCGGGGGAGAGAGGGATGCTGGGAAGGGAAATTAAAAGAAAAATAACCATTTTTTATAAAAATAAATAAAATTAATAAAAAAAGAAAAACTTTGCAGCAGCAATCAGATGCCACCAACAGAAAGCTCTGTTGGTGGCAAGAAAAGGAAGTAAAATTAATTTCCATGCTAAGTTGTATGGCTCCGCAGCAAGCTGCAGAGCACTGAATTGTAAAAAATATCCGGGTCAATAGAGGGGTGTAAAGGTGCGTACACACGCACTACGGCAGCCAACGACTGGTCCGTCAGACCCTCCCGCTGGGCGGACTTTCAGGCGACAGTAGCGCGTGTGTACGCGCTGTCGGCGGACTGATAAGGCTGTTTCTGAGCGATCCGCTCAGCGGATCGTTCAGAAACGGCCTTATCAGTCTGCCGACAGCGCGTACACACTCGCTACTGTCGCCTGAAAGTCCGCCCAGCGGGAGGGTCTGACGGACCAGTCGTTGGCGGCCGTAGTGCGTGTGTACGCACCTTAAGCCTGTGGTCCTTAACTGGTTTAAGGAATTTCCTGTTTATCTTTCACTTCAGTTATAAATAATGTTTGCTGTTGACGCTGTTAACACAGTAAACCCCAGAAAACAAGATTACCTATCTGCAGTAGTTGGTTAAAAAGGAAGGCCAATAATAGTCAGTGGATTGGGAGCACATAGAAAATATTGTCCCAGTGACTTTAAGTAGCTGATATTTAAGAGGCAGTGCAGTAAGATTATATTTGGTTGCTAAAGTTCAAGTCACTGATAATGAATAGTGCATTTATTTTTCAGACAAGACAACAGCACAGCTTGCAAATCAAGAAAACTTACCTCCACATGTAAGCATGATAGATAATGCTGGAGAAAAAGATGTGATCCCTACAAACACTGGTAAGTGCACATTAATGGGCTCTATTCACAAAACTTCTCATACATGACTTATCATTTACTTGATAAAAATAACCTTTCAGCACATTTTACAAGCAAAATAATCACTCAAAGTAAGTTGTTCCTGATTAACTTAATTTCAATAATACTTTTCTCACCTTAAATATTGCAGGGCTGTGGAGTCGGAGTCATGGAGTCGGAGTCGGGGCAATATTGGGTGCCTGGAGTCAGGAAAAAATGCACCGACTCCGACTCCTAATCAATTTAAACTGTAATTAAAATAGAAAATATGATAAAATGTTCTATTTCTCAGATAATAGTCATCATCATAAATTTATACATACAGTAATAGCTGTGCTTGGTCCACAAAAATGAAATAAACCGATCAAAATTAGTTACTTGTGCTGCTTAAATAAAGCAGTCCCCGTATTTTTAAAGTCAGATATACCCGTATTTCGCGCCGTATAAGACGCTCCGGCATATAAGACGCACCCAGGTTTAGAGGGCAAAATCCAGAGAAAAAAATTATATATACTAAACCTGGTGCGTCCACATTCCAGGAGAGTCTTGTACATGTTAACCCTCAAATGTTGTCCTCCTGTGTCCCATTGTCTCCCCATGTGTCCTCTGTGTCCCCAATACCTGCCCCATGTGTCCTCTGTGTCCCTCATACATGCCCCATGTGTCCCCCATGCCTGCCCTATGTGTCCTCTGTGTCCCCCATACCTGCCCCATGTGTCACCCATGCATGCCCCATGTGTTCTCTGTGTCACCCATACCTGCCCCATGTGTCACCCATGCATGCCCCATGTGTTCTCTGTGTCACCCATGCATACCCCATGTGTCATCTGTGTGTCCCTCATACATGCTCCATGTGCCCTGTGTCACCCATGCCTGCCCTATATGCTTGCCCTATGTGTTCTCTGTGTCCCCCATACCTGTCCCATGTGTCCTCTGTGGCAACCATGCATGTCCCATGTGTCCTCTGTGTGTCCCTCATGCCTGCCCCATGTGCTTGTGTCCCCCATGTGTCCTCTGTGTCCCTCATGCCTGCCCCATGTGCCTGTGTCCCCATGTGTCACCTATGCATGCCTCATGTGTCCCTCATGCCTGCCCCATATGCCTTTGTCCCCCATGTGTCCCATGCCTGCCGTGTCCTCTGCGTCCCTCATGCCTGCCCCATGTGCCTGTGTCCCCCGTGTGTGTGTGTAAATTGTGGCTGCACCCGATGTATGCCTCTGCCCGCTCCCCATGCCTGTAATGTGTCCGGCGTGTGTAATATGTTTCCTCCCGCTGTGTGCCCAATCTCTGCGTGCCCCCGCTAGTGTATAATATGCCCGCTCCCCCGCCTGCCTTATCTCCCTCCCCCATGTGGTTGCTGGCCCCCCCGGGTGTTAATCTGCAGCGGGCTTACCTCTCCGCCATGCCCGCGAGGATTGGAGACCTCCTTCACAGCCGCGCATCTCACTCTAGTGATCGGCATGTGGTGATTGCGTCATTATCACATGCCGATCACTAGAGCGAGATGCGCGACTGTGAAGGAGGTCTCCAATCCTCGCGGGCATGGCGGAGAGGTAAGCCCGCTGCAGATTAACACCCGGGGGGGCCAGCAACCACATGGGGGAGGGAGATAAGGCAGGCGGGGGAGCGGGCATATTATACACTAGCGGGGGCACGCAGAGATTGGGCACACAGCGGGAGGAAACATATTACACACGCCGGACACATTACAGGCATGGGGAGCGGGCAGAGGCATACATCGGGTGCAGCCACACAGACAGGGAATTCCCGACGTGGCGGCGGGTCGCGGTCCGTATCGGCGGGCGTTTCTAAGTCGGGAATTCCCTGCCTTTGCCGTATAAGACGCAGGGACTTTTTCCCCCTATTTTTTGGGGAGAAAAAGTGCGTCTTATACGGCGAAAAATACGGTACATATCTGATTGTGACTGTATATATGATGTGTACACAGGAATCTCTTAGTTATACTAAATAACATCTATGCTGTAAGTATAAAGCCTGATGTGTAGCCGTGTCACTCATAGAGATGGTCAATGAGATGGAAACAATTCTGTGTTGATTCTGATTTATGCAAATGTATGCACTCTCTTTGCTCATGAAATCAAATAATTTGATATGTTGTTAAAATTTGGTTTGGTGACTATGAATTAAATGGTACCTGAGAAGGATGAAAAGAAAAGTTTTATACATACCTGGGGCTTCTTCCTACCCCCTTCAGTCCCTCGCTGTCCACCTCCACCACCTGGATCTTCTGCTATGAGTCCTGGTAATTCAGCCAACCAGCGCAGTCCGCCGCATGCCGCTTCCACAGACAGGAGCGTTCTGCACCTGCGCAATAGGGCTGCGCAGGTGTAGTACGCTCCCGGCGGCGGAGTGTGTGCATGTGCACTACGCCAGACTGGCTCAAGTATCTGGACTCATAGCAGAAGATCCAGGTGGCGGAGAAGGACAGCGACGGACTGATTAGCCTGCTGGAGGAAGCCCCAGGTATGTATAAAACTTTAATTTCATCTGTCTCAGGTTTACTTTGTTACACAGTAGTACTATACTCTACATATGCACTCCCCACAAAGCTGCAGGGAATCCACTGAGAATGTTGTGCACATTGAACACAGTGGTGTTGTCTGTCACCCATAAACCTGGTTCAGATTGTGCATGAAGAATGCGTAATAGAGGAAGAATCTCCTTATTCCCCTGCAGAGTACCTGCACATCACTCTTACATGTACCCACAGTTACATTGCCCAGGGCCTGATAGATGTTCTTTGTTCCGGTCTGTACCTTTCACAAGTACTCTTACCAAGGACTAGTTTTAGTCTATGACTAAAGGGAATAAATATGGCAGTCTCCATATCCTTCTCACTTCAGTTGTCTTTTGAAATTCCTAAGCGTTGGCAGTTAAGAGACGAATTTCATGTTACATACTTTCAATCAACAAGATTGTAATATGCAAATTAGAGGAGTCTGAGTCGGTAGAATCCTAAACTGAGGAGTCGGAGTCGGTGGATTTTTGTACCGACTCCACAGCCCTGGTATATTGTATTTTTGCTCTTTGGGAGCTTAAAAAAGTAATATAGATAAGGTGAAAACAGGAGAAAAAGCTTTTGTGAGCCCATTGTCCTTTTTTTAGAACTGACAAACATGTTGGAAATTTATCTATCTTACGATCTATCTGCCCAGCAATTAGCCATTGTTCTACTCAGCAGGAGATAAACGGAAGACAATGCACCAGACATAATGACCATTCTCTACAGAAAATAATCTAAAGGGGCCCATACACCTAACGATTTTCCCGCCAATATACGGCCGATTCGATCACAGTGATGGAATCGGCTGTAAAATCACCACGCACACCGCTGACAGAACGATCGATTTCCGTCCGTAATCGATCGTTCCCGTCGATTCCATCCGATCCGTCCGTGCGGAAGATTTTTCTCGGTCGCCGATAGCGGCGTTCGAATGCCCGACGACTGACGCAATACAGCGGGTATACATTACCTGTTCCGGCCAGCGCGAGTCACCGCTGTCTTCTTTCCGCGCTGGGTTCTGGACCGGCTGCTGCTACACAGAACTTCCTGTCCCGGCAGGAAGTTTAAACAGTAGAGTGCCCTCTACTGTTTAAACTTCCCCTGGACAGGAAGTTCAGTAGCAGGAACGGTCTGGAGCCCGGAGTGTAGAAGAAGACAGCGGTAACAGTGGGGACTCGCGCCGGCCGGAACAGATAATGTATGCAGGGGGGGGGGGGGCGGCAGCAGCGGCAACTCCACAGATTGTGATCGTTTTCAGGCTGAAATCGATTCACAATCTGCTTGCAGTAAAGGTGGCCATAGGATCCCTCTCTGATCAGATTCGATCAGAGAGGGATCTATCTGTTGGTCGAATCTGATGGCAAATCGACCATTGTATGGCCACCTTAATTATGCATTGTAACAGAAAATCTAACAGAAAATTGTATGGTGTAAACCCAGCATTACAGTGATTTGACTTCCAAATCAAGCACATTGCAGTTCTGGGCTTCTTGCATGAAGGTACTAGATTGGTGCATAGGTTGTGATTATTCCTTTATGGAGGTTATTAAGGAACAAATGATTGATGAAGTTTGCACACTGCTTGTGTTAAACACCATACACACATACGAAGAATGTCGCCAGCCAAGGATCTTTACTCGGTTCCTGTGGCGACACTTTAGAGACGTGTCGCTAGCCTCTAGGTTAGCGATGTGTAAAGAGAAAATGCTCTTAGCCAACTCCATCTGCCTGGTGGATCACTGGCCGAGGTATCGGGGCTGCTGTACACATGCTAGATTCTTGGGAGAGGCGATCGTTTGCAGCCACCTCGGCCAAGTTTCATTTAGCAAGCATACGGGGCTTTACTGATGTTCTGTATAGATAAGGTGTTGTACTTGTTTACTTCATTCTTACTAATACATTTCTGAATCTAATTTTCATTTTTTTTTTAAGTCTCTATCCTGATCAAGTTTGCATGGCTTCTAGTTAGGGCTGTTCAGACGGTTTTGTAGTATAGTTCCCATCCCTGACGATTCACTGTTGCAAAAATTGCATCCACAATTACACATGCATTTCAAAAAGAATGGTAAAAATGTGGCTGGAACAACAGTTTCACGGGTGTTTGTCAACTATGGGGGTTGATTGCAGTTCTCAAATGCTTCATGGAGTGTCTGTCACATAGTTCTGCAGCTGAACTGCTGTGATAGACCTGCAATGAAACACTTTTTATGCTGGGAATACACGACTCGATTCTGAGCTAATTAGTAGATGGCTCGATAGATAATTTCCAACATGTCCGATCTCCCGCCCGATCATTTCCGCACTCGATTCCGCATTGAGAACAATCGAATAAGATAAGAAAAACGAGTGAAAGATAAAAGAATCTCCTGCAGGATCGAGTGGGGAATTGATCGGGCAGGAGAATCGAGTGGCAAAATTGAGCCGTGTATGCCCAGCATTAGGCCCCTTTCACACATCATTTTGCGGTTCTCTCCCCTGCCGCAGCGGCCTTTAGTCTCTGAGACAGGCTTCAGTACCCATGGTGCGATGTAATGCAATGATGCTCCGGGCACCACAGGGTAACGCAGAAGCTGCAGTGTAGTACCCTGCAATTCCCAGAAGTAAACCAGAAGTCCCACCACTATAGTGTGCAACTAGCCTTAAAGAGAACCTGTATCCACAAAAAGTTCCCCTGGGGGGTACTCACCTCGGGAGGGGGAAGCCTCAGGGTCCCAATGAGGCTTCCCCTCCCCTGTAGCTGCAGGCAATCTAGCGCTGGCTCCCCCGAAGTGGCCTGGAATCCTCCCTTGACAAGTCTGATAAGCGCTGATTTATTTACCTTTCCTGGCTCCAGCGGGGACGCTCTCCGAGCGGAGAGCTGATACTGCGCCTGCGCTGGAGCCGGGAAGGTAAATATCTACATCCCCGCTGTTCGGGGACCTTTATCTCCGCCGCCGTGGGACCGAGGAGGACAGGGGAAGCCTCAATAGGATCTGGAGGCTTCCCCCACTCCAGGTGAGTACCCCCCAGGGGAGGTTTTTCTCATTACAGGTTTTCTTTAAAACATGCCTATGAACGGGTGCAAATGATTGCGATGCAGTGGATGTGTATTGGCCAAGGAAAAATTTCTAGCTGGGCTCAACCTCTGGAGCAGGCTTTGTTAACCTTTTCACATATGCCTGCTTCCTGCCTGCCAGCCAGTTTGTATGACTGCATGCATATGTGGTTGTTTGCAGGTGACCTGTGGCAGTTCAGAAGGGGTGGCCACGCCATGCAACCATCCATCTGTACTGGCCTTAAAGTTATCAAACAAAAAAAACAAAAAAAAAATTTGAGTATAGATATCAGGTTCTACGCATCTGTTATAATTTTAATTACTTTCTGTTTTCTATTTACCATAGGACAATCAATGTATTATAAAGCCATTAGCTGTACTGAAGCTGGTGAATGCCTGGATGATTATTCATTTCACGTCTGCAGAGATACAGAGGAAGCTGCACTGCTGAAGGAAAATAAATATGACAGTAGTAGAATGACAGGTAGCTCAAACCATAAAAAAGCCCCTATGGAAAGTTTATTAAAAACCGATGAAGAATTGCTGTTGTGTCCTGCAGACATCCGTGCTTATGATCCTGCAATAGAAAAAGCTGTTCCTTTATTGGACTCTCAGATCAGTTCCCTTGGTCCCAAGGTGCATCTTGACAATCTATATTCAGAATCTCCGCAAGACAGCCAACTTTTCACACAGGATTCACAAGGAAATCGAGTCATCGCTCATAGATCAGCAAGTGAACAACCAAAAACTCATTACCTTGGATCTGTACTTCAAGACAGAACTAATGTCAGTTGGGACACTTATGGTCTGCTGAAACGAAGCCACCAGTTTATGTGTGAGGAGGATTCTTCTCATGACCTTTTTACACAGGACTCTGAAGGAAATAAGGTTATAAAGCACTAAACCCCATATACATTTTTCATAGTGTGTAAGTTGACTTTGCTGCTTGACTGCTAAATTGCCAATTTAGATTTTGTCACCAACAGAGAGCAATGCAGCCACTGTTTCTGTTGATTGGAAGAACCTAAGATTTCGGGGCTTCCAGGAAACCTATAATAGGCATCTGCACAAACATTTTTGGGTGTTTGGACAAAAGGGTTGTTTGTCAAATTATCACACATGGTGGGCTGATGTTACACACATACTGGTGTATATCATTTTTTTTTTAGAGATGAAGATGCCTAAAGCTGGCCATAAACTTATAGACTTCCACCCAATGTTCCAAAACGATAGATTTCTTTATGAAATCAGTTTCCAATAGACTCCAGCACAAAATCTTTTGAAAATTGAACTGCAGAGTTGACTGCACTGTTTGATGCAGTGCAAAGCTATAGGCCATCGATCTGCAAATGCTACTGCCCGCCACCAATTGTTTTGTATTTTCCATCCTGTCCGATCGATCTGACATTTTAGGGAATTGATTACCAGCAGATGCATCAAATTTGCAAGGAATCGAATGAGAAAATCGTTGTATGGGCACCTAAAACAGTCAAAAATCTAAATTGTCCTTTTACTGTAAGTGTGTCGGCTTACAATTCACTTTAAAGTGGACCTGAACTCTTGCACAGAAAGAAAACAGAGAAATGCACCCTGTATGTATTTAGAGAGTTTAGCCTGTCTAATTCCCCCTCATTTGTGCCTAATCACAAGTTGTAATTTGATCTCTCACCATGACAGATGAGCTCATTTGAAAGCATAGGATGTTAAAGAGAATCTGTATTGTTAAAATCGCACAAAAGCAAACATACCAGTGTGTTAGGGGACATCTCCTATTACCCTCTGTCACAATTTCGCCGCTCTCCGCCGCATTAAGTGGTTAAAAACAGTTTTAAAAAGTTTGTTTGTAAACAAACAAAATGGCCACCAAAACAGGAAGTAGGTTGATGTACAGTATGTCCACACATAGAAAATACATCCATACACAAGCAGGCTGTATACAGCCTTCCTTTTGAATCTCAAGAGATCATTTGTGTGTTTCTTTCCCCCATGCACTGAAGTTTCAGGCTGCTCTTTTCTTCCTGCAAACAGCTTTGCCCTTGTTTGTAATTCCTCAGTATGTGAAAGCCCAGCCAGCTCAGAGGACGATTTATCCAGCTTGTAAAAGATAAGAGAGAAGAGAGAAGCTGCTGTAATCTAAATAACACACAGGCAGTGTGCATAGAGGGGCCTGGAAGGGTGAGTTCATAGCAGAACCACAACACTGAAGAACTTGGCAGCCTTCCAGACACAGGCCGACAAGTATGACAGAGGAAAGATACATTGATTTATTACAGAGACTGTGATAGCAGAAAGTGCTGCAGTTAGCCAGAACACATTAGAATAGCTTTTGGATCTTGTAGGATGATAAAAAACAGGATGCAATTTTTGTTACGGAGTCTCTTTAACAATATGTCTGCTTCCATGAAAGCAGGAAGTAGAAACAGTGCAGATGTATTTCAGGATTTGTATCCGCTTTAACGAAGAAACATTTTTTTTCTTTAACCACCCTGGCATTCTATTTCGTGCGGCCTTGGGTGTTTTTTTTCTTTTCTCAAAAAAGGCTATTTGCTACACTCTCCCCCCAAGTCCCCGGCACTGTGTCTCCCCCCCAACCCCCCCGCTGCCGGCGATATTTACCTGCCTGAGATCCCGCGATGGCCGAGACTTCCACCATAGCTTCAGGTGTTGCTATGGCGACGATCGGACATGATGTCATGCACAGTTCCGATCGCCGCCATAGTGACCCCTGGAGGCTATGGAGAGGCTGCGCTGGCGCGGGCTCCCTAGGGTGTAAGAAAAAAATGCGGCGATTGGGGGGATCAAAGGTGACGATCGGAGGGGTGATGTAGCTAGCCAAGTGCTAGCTACACCCCCTCCGAAAATTTGGTCCAGAAAGACCCTCCAGGGGCTGAGCAATACACCGTAGCGGTAATGGACGAGCTGAGCTTGTCATTACCGCCAAGTTGGTTAAAGGTTATTATGCTGTTGCGTATCTTTTAGAGCAGAGAGGAAGTTCTGAGTTCAGGTCCGCTTTAAAGATCACTTTCTTGCATGCTGTGTGATTCCGGCTGACACATGCAGTAACAATGACTATGTAAGCATAACTATGGACTGTATGCCCCACTGTGTATGTCGCATCACACCATGCGATCTGAGTTTTCAACACTATTGCGATCCTATCTTTCAGGATGCGCACTGCAATAGGCAGTGTCAAAGTACCCTAAATCATTGTGTAATAAAATGATCCAAGGAGTATCTATCTATACTTTTTGTTAGTCGCATCTTTTGTTTGTCGCATCTTTTGTCTTGGTGAATTAACTTCTATGTCACTGTTTTAAATGTGTTGATTGTTCTTGAACTGAAATATTTTCTAAATAAAATCTCCAGTGCTTTATGAAGCAATATAATGCTACTAGTTTGTATTTTTTTTTAATACCTGGAGATAATGGTTTCCATTTAAAGTCACAGTAGCCTTGCAAAAAAGTGACTTGACATCCATGGTGACTATAATGTAGCGAAATGGGGTTCGCGCACCAGCATTCATCTATCCACATTTAGGAGGGGGATGTTAAGATGGTCACAAAAACTGACACTATATGTAGTGGTACTGATATTTGGACAGTTGATGCCTTCACCGTTAATTTCACTGAAAAACGAAATACTGTACATGATCTTAGTCACCAGTTGTAGGTAGTAAGGGGCATGGGGCAGGCACCAGGTGAACCCTTGGGAAGGAAAGGCTACAAGTATTTACTGATATAAAATAACAGCTATTTTAAAAAAAAAAAAATCTTTGCTGTATACTGAACTCTTGCAAGGAGCCTGAAAACATTAAAGGGGGTTAAAACATCCAAAAATAAAAAAATTGCCTAAAAAGTTAGTGCCCCAAATATATATGTAAAATGTTTTTTTTTCTTAAATATGATCCCTCGTTTTTTGTTTTACCTGGTATATGTGCCTTTACTGAACTGTGCACTGCCAACAGGATTGGGGGAAGTCCATATCATTTTTTTTTTTTTTTTTTTATCTACACTAATGGGCTCCTCTTAAAATGCAAACAAAAACTTCCTATTTTGCATACTTCTCAGACAGCACACCTTTCTTGCATCCGTTGGTCCTGCTTGGTCTAGTCTGTGTGGCTAGCACAGACTTGTAGAGTCCAAAAAAATGAAAGTGACCAGCACCGGCCGGTTCAGGATTTAGAAACTTCCCATTTAAAATAAGTTAAGGACACTATGACGAGAAGGTAACTGAATCCCCCTCCCTTTCAAGTGTTTACACAGTGCTGTAAGCCTGGTCTAGGTGATGCTTGCTGTGGGATGGAATCTGTAAAATAAGCAATAAGATGGAAGCCAGAAGAAAAAAGTGTGTGTGTGTGTGCGCACGCACGCACGCACGCACGCACGCACGCACGCACGCACGCACGCACGCACGCACACACACACACACACACACACACACACACACACACACACACACTTCTTATTGGATGATTTATTTAAATTTTTTCAGTTGATATGGCGTTTCATCCCATTAAGGCCCAAGAAAAATTTCAATAAGAATGGTCCTACCCATAATAAAAGGTGTAAAAATAAGAGACTCGGCAGGTATGGTCCTACTGAATGTTTGTTTATAGGAGGTGCACAGGTCTCTCAGGATGTAATGAAGAACAATCTGACATGGGGGAGCTGGGATTTGACGGTAGCTACTTAAAGGACTTCAGGTGATTTAATAAAATGATCTTTACTTACACGGGGCTTCTTCCAGCCCTTACAAGTTATGTGTGTCCCTTACCACAGCTCCAGTCCTCTCAGTCTCCCGCTGCAGCCTCTGAAGATCGCCGACCCCCGGATGGGTTGGTGTCTTCTGCGCATGCGCCCGCGTCGTAGGGGCGTACTGAGCCTACCGAGGGTCGGTGATCTTCAAATGCTGCAATGGGAGAGGACCAGAGCTGTGGCGAGGGACACAGGTGACTTATAGGGGCAGAAAGAAGCCCCATTTAACTAAAGATCATTTTATTAAATCGCTTAGTGAGTCCTTTAACACCCTCCCGACCGCCTAATGCGCCGCGTCTGGTCCTGGAGGCGGGGTTTTTCAGGAAATACACGTGCGCCATCATTCCCTGCAGAGATGCGGAGCTCTGTGATCAGCTTGGCAGCTGTAATTGCAGGTTGGTAAGCTATAAACGGAAAAAAAACGTTGCTTTCATCTGTACTGCGCTGCTATATTGTGCATCGCTGTAGAAGGGACACTTAGCTGTACCTCCAAGCAGCTCACAATCTAAGCCCGCTGATGTCTATGAGAGGAAGTAGTTGGATTGCCGTTCAGGGACAATTTAGGGGGGGAAGTGGGGAGGGAGTGGGACTATGATGATTTAAACACTTTTTTTTTTTTTTTTCACAAATAAAAAAAAAACCCTAATGATCGCAGCAGCAATCAGAGACCACCAAAAGAAAGCCCTCCTAGTGACAAGAAAAAGGAGGTAAGATTCATTTGGGTGGTAAGTTGTATGACAAAGCAATGTACTGTTAAAGCTGCAGTGTGCTGACTTGTGAAAAATCACCTGGTCACTAGGGGGTGTAAACCTGTGGCCTTTAAATGGTTAAGAAATTTTCTTTAAAAATAAGAACAATTTACATGACCCTTCTGGCATAAACAAAAGTCTGTCAGGTCCACATATCCATAGTTAACTGGGTAAAGATTATAAAGATAATTATGCCTTGTATCCACATTTAAAGCAAATTGTAGTTAGCTTGGAACTGAGCCAGATCCTGCTGATTTAAATTGGACCATTTCCAAACTGCATTGAATTTTCATAAAATGTGCATGCAAGCTGGAAATATTAGCATCTCACTGACCATCTCTCTAATATTGTGAAAATACAAAAGCCAGCAATAAAAATCTAAAGCACTGACAATTCAGTGCTCAGCAGCTTTAACTTTGAATATTTCTCATTCTGAGACAATGGAGCTTCCTCCAGCCCCCTCTACGCCTATGGCTCTCTCAGCCGTCCAAAGCCTCCTATATCCTCCAGTAGAAGCTCTGTTATCTTTAGCCAGTTGGCGCAGGCGCAGTCTGCCAGTGCTCACTCTCCCATCATGCTCCCGCCGCTGGGAGAATTCTGAACCTGCGCAGTAGTACTCGTAGTTAGGGATGCTCTCGCAAATAAATTTGAGTGCCTAAGCACTCGAATTTGTGATTTAAATGAGCATTAATTACTGCAGGTGTGCGGCGGGACATTCCTTGGAGTAAGTGCGGGTTGGCGAGGCTTGCAACGCGTCCAATAGGATGCGTGTAAGCTATTTGGAGTGCAGAGAGGACGTGGATTTATGGGTAAATAACCCCTTATGGCCCTGCTGCACACCTGCAGTAATTAGTGCTAATTTAAATCATGAATTTGAGTGCTTAAATCATGAATTTGAGTGTGAGAGCATCCCTACTCATAGTACCTGACTGGTGGAGATAATGGAGCTTCTACCGGAGGATCCAGGAGGCTTTGGACGGCTGCGAGGTAGTTGGAGGAAGCCCCAGGTATGTATAAAACTTTTAAGTCCTGTCGTCTTATGCTGAGAATACACTGTTTGTACCGCTCGATTGAGCCATTAGATGGCTCGATTGATAATTTCCGACATGTCCGATCACCCGCCGGATCGACTCCGCGCTCGATACCGCATGGGGGACAATGGAAAAAGATAAGAGAATCGCCCGCGAGGTCGAGCGGGGAATCGATCCGGCGGTATAATCGAGCGGTACCGTGTATTCCCGGCATTAGGTTTCCTTTAAGAGGTAGGAGATTGGCTGGACATGGGCAATGTGCATAGGAAAAACATATGTCATCCTCACAATTTCTCTTACTTCAGATGTCCTTTAAGACTAATTTAGCCACAGTTCTATAACGTAAAAAAAAACCCCAATCATTTTAAATCAAACCTATTAACACTAATTCACAGCCTAGCAAGATCAAGATAATTATGAATTGATGCAAATTTATGTAGCTTGGATTAAAAACTAGATTTGCAGATGGTGTATTTGGTCCAGTTCCAAGCTGCATACATTTACATCAAATTAGCAACTTGTAATTATTAACCTCTTACTAACTATTAATACTACTGGTATATGGGGCTGGTGAGCTCTGACAATTAGTTAGGCAGTCACAAGACCAGAGGACACTATCATAGGCTGCATTGCAGTGTCTGTTCAAAGCTTTAGGCTAAAGCTACGTTGTGTTCAAAATTATTCAACCCCCAATGCTGTAAACTTTAGGGTTTTAGGGAATTTAGAGTACATTTGTAATTGTGTTCAAAATGAAATCTTACAAGGACTTTTTAAATAACCAAATGCAACTAAAATGACATTGTTTTTGTAATACAGTATTAAATGTTTTTTTTTTTATTTTCTTCATTGACAAAATTATTCAACCCCTTAAAGCACATGTGTCGAACTCCGGGCCTGGAGGGCCAGATCCATGTCAGTGTTTAGGGCGGCTGCTCTGCGTGTCAGAGCGGTCAGCTGTTTGGGGTGAGAATATATCGGCACCTGGTCCTGGGGGGGAGAGGGGGGTCGGGCAGACATAGGCATGCTCTGCATGCTCAGCAGTATCTGATATGCGGCTTTGCGTCCGGAGCTTGGGGAAAAGGCTACATAGTAAAAAAATTAGATTGATTTTTAACTTCTGCATTGCCTTTTTGGCTCACTTAAAAAGTAAATAAAACCTTGCAATAGAGATTTAAATTTCATTTTTGGGGCTAACAGTTACTCTTTAAAGACTACCACTCTTAGGCCTCTTTTCCACGAACTGTTTACAGGCAGTGAAATGCCTCTCAAACTCTCACAACTGCTTGCTGCTGCCTGGTAACTGCTTGCTGCTGCATGATAACTGCTCACTGCTGCCTGGTAACTGCTTGCTGAGCACACAGCTCAACAGTTCATGGAAAGGAGGCCTTAAAGCAGAATATAACCCTGCATTTCAACTTTGCTCTAAAACATTATTTACAGCATATTATATGCAACCAGCATTTTTTTTTTACTAGACCAGCATTGGAAGGGTTACACACAGTTTTAAAGTTCGGTGGAGAGAACTGCAGACGCATCCGAAGCTTAGATAGATACATTTAACTAAACCGAATGTAACAACTGTGGAATGTGACTCACTCTCTCTGACTGTGCAGGAGTTGGAGGACAGCCAAAGAGTGTGTAACATTCCTCACTTGTTACATTCTGTTTAGTTAAATGTATCTATGTAAGCTTCCGATGCGTCTGCAGTTCTCTCCACAGAACTTTAAAGCTCTGTGTGTAACCCTTCCAATGCTGGTCTAGTAAAAAAAAAATGTTGGTTGCATATAATATGCTGTAATTAATGTTTTAGAGTAAAGTTGAAATGCAGGGTTATATTCCGCTTTAAGAACAGAGGTTCATTCAAGTGTTTTCGAACAGGTATTGAAAACACCTGTGGATGTTAATGAGCAGCAATCAAGCATAATAAGCACCAATTAGGCAGATTTAAAATGACTGTGATACTCAGATCCTTCTAGACATTTAGGCCTCTTTTCCATGAACTGTTTATAGGCAGTGAAATGCCTCTCAAACTCTCACAACTGCTGCCTGCTGCCTGGCAACTGCTTGCTGCTACCTGGTAACTGCTTGCTGAGCACAGAGCTCAACAGTTCGTGGAAAAGAGGCCTAACTGGTGTGTTTACAAACATGGTGAAGTCAAGAGGATGGTCCAGGGAGACAAGAGAAGAGGTGAATTTTCTTCACAGGAAGAACAATGGCTATAAGAAGATTGCAAAGATGTTAAACATACCAAGAAACACCATAGGAAGCATCATTCGCAAATGCAAGGCAAACGCACTTTTCAAACGCTACCTCGTTGTGGCAGAAAGAAGATGCTGACTTCAACTGCTGTGCACTACCTGAAGCGCAAAGTGGAAAAAAGTCCCTGTGTGACTGCTGAGGAACTGAAAAAATGATTTGTCAGATGCGGGTACTGAAGTTTCAGCTCGGACAATAAGGTGCACACTGCGTAATGAAGGCCTCCATGCCAGAACTCCCAGGCACACCCCCTTGCTGTCTCCAAAGAATAAGAAGAGTCGACTGCAGTATGCCAAAAGTCATGTGGACAAACCACAAAAGTTTTGGGATAGTGTTCTGTTCTGTGGACTGATGAAACAAAATTAGAACTGTTTGGGCCCATGGATCAACGCTATGTTTGGAGGAGAAAGAACAAGGCCTATGAAGAAAAGAACACCTTGCCTACTGTGAAGCATGGCGGGGGGGGGGGGGGGGGTGGTGTAATCATGCTTTGGGGCTATTTTGCTTCTGCAGGTACAGGGAAGCTTCAGCGTGTGCAAGGTACCATGAATTCTCTTCTGTACCAGATATTGGATGAAAATGTCATGCAGTCCGTCACAAACCTGAGGCTTGGGAGACGTTGGACCTTTCAACAGGACAATGATCCCAAGCATACCTCCAAGTCCACTAGAGCATGGTTGCAGATTAAAGGCTGGAACATTTTGGAGTGGCCATCGCAGTCACCAGACTTAAATCCGATTGAGAACCTCTCGTGGGACTTAAAGAAAGCAGTTGCAGCGTGTAAGCCTAAGAATGTGACTGAACTAGAGGCTTTTGCCCATGAAGAATGGGCTAAGATACCCATAGATCGGTGCAAGATGTGTCAAGCTATGCTTCACGTTTAAAAGCTGTTATAACTGGAAAAGGAATGTTGTACTAAGAATTAATGTCACTTGGGGGTTGAATAAAACTGATAATGATGTGAGCACAGAAAAGACATTTGTGGTTTTTTTTTTATTATAAATGTTATATTTGTCTGACTTACAAGTGCCTCTTTGATTTAATTGTAAACAAGATGATCAAAATCATAGTTACAAATAACTATGTAATGTCAAACTGGCCAAAACACTCTTCAGTGGGGGTTGAATCATTTTGAACACAACTGTATGTTGACAGCGGTGCAGCCTAACAGCTGCATTTTAACACTGAACATCTCACTGAAATGCAACAATCACAGTGCGGCATCTCAACACACTGCATGCAGTGCATTACCGTAAAACGTGTGGGTTAAAGGGACCCTGAGTAGTGCATACAAATAAAAATCACAGGGACATCAGAGAGTGCATAGACTGCACTCTCTGTTGTTTCCATACATGTGCTGTGATTCACAGCTGAACCGCAGCGCATGGCTGCCTGCATTTCAGGGCGACTGCGCCCATGATCTTATACAATATAATGAATGGGATCACAAGGCCCCCCCTCCCCAGAGTCATGTGCAACGCAGGGCTGCGCTGAGTGCACGGCTCAGCATTGTATAATGGAAACGAGCCCTTAGGGTCCCTTCATGCTGAATCTGTTGCATGCCTGTCGCAATGGATATCGCATCCTATCACAATACAATGATATTTCTATGGTACATGCACATAGGGTGCAGTGGGTCTGGCCAGAGTAACACACAGTATGCAGTGCGTTTACCAGACAACGTACATATTTACATTGTACTGTATGCTTAACTGCATGATTGCACTACACATCTAAAGCGAGACTGCAAGCATTTTACGAAAATGTTAGACATGCTTGCAGTTTCCTAGATCTGACCATATTGTATACTGTACACACTGGAATAATTTCCTAGCAGGAAATGCATGGGCAAGATTAGGATAGGATGTACAAAAAAAATGGGATTTCACCTATCTGCCCTCAACTCCAACATGCATTCAGCGGCTTTTGATACAGTTGACCACGAAATCCTGCTTAACAGACTGCAGGAGTACTGTGGCATTAGTGGATCAGTCCTCCAGTGGTTCAGATCATTCCTGACTGACAGAACACAGAGAGTATCCCTAGGTCCTATAATGTCCAAACCTGCACCTCTTCAATTCGGAGTGCCACAAGGATCAATCCTATCTGTGAGGATATATTGGGGTGAGAATGATATGTACGGTAATATGCAGAATATAGCCGCCGTATGGTATCGCACAGAAGCCATATTTTTTCATTTTCCTGTCTGTTGTGTAATTCAGATGTGTATGCCTGCTACAAGCAAGTCTGGCTTTGGGAGAAGCTACTAATTGTATATAGTACATTTGTGAACAGGAGAGCAGGAACTTCTGAATGGATTTGCTAATGTGTCAATAGACCTATGTTTGCATTAAATTCCTCTGGAAGTTGGATGCTGCTAATTGAATCTCCTGTAGTACATTTGCATTTGAGGGAGGACAATAGCAGACAATCTCGGAGCTGATTGTCTGTGTCTGTTTACAGGCAATTACAGGCAAACTGCTACCTGTAACCAAAATGCAATCTTTTGATGTATGGACTAGACCTGTCAAACTGTAGATGTCTGCCTGTGGGAATTGGATTTTGACCGAACACATGATTGCTTTGAAGTCTGCTAGGTGTGACAGGAAAAGCCTGGAAATTCGCTACTGACAAGCGTTCTGTGATGTCACAATTTAGGAGATTGCATTAGTTCCTGGGGGCCGGACATTAAATGCCCCAGGGGACACTTCGGACTATTTAAGTTGGTCCAGGACAGTCACAGTGATCTTCTCCTGGAGATAGCGCATAGCTAGGGATGATCTTGACTCCTGGTCGAAAAACGGCGTGCTCCCGCCAACAACGTTCTAACCTACGCTGGTAACGTTCTTTTTTTCCCCCGTTTACGCAACTGTCCTTGTGTGTATCTTGTAACTTTTACTTTTTAACTTTTTAACTTTGTTTTTTGTACATCTTTTGTATATATTATTTTCTGCATTGTTCCATTTTTTTTCTGGAATATTAAATTGTTATTTAATAAGATTGACTTCTGCTGTACTAAACTAACACTCATAGCCTAGAAGAGACTGAAGTGTAACCGTGTATAAGTTCATGCCTGATTGTATGATTGAGCGACACTACCGTATGAGATTGTAATTGCATTGTGTGTATGGGGCACTTCTGCGCTCGACAGCCGAGTGGGAAGTCTAACTGTATCGTTCGGAACGACTGTTAGTGGTTTTGCTTCACTACAGTGTAAGATTGCAACTGTGTGTGTGTGCGTGGCGTTCTCGTATTCGGCCTAAAGCGCAAAGCTGACCCAAATACGAAAACGCAGATTGCGTGTTGAGCACTCGACAGCTGAGTGGACGTGTCTAGCAACGGCTAGTGGTAGCAGTGGGAAGTGTTTGAGGGGTCCCAGCCTTGTTTGTAGCTTGAATAAGGCTGCTCCCCCCACTTGATCTGGTCAAACCCGCAGTCGGGAACCGTATACGCAGGCGTGCCGGTTCCTGACACTATCCCCTCTGCTGTTTGCAATCTACATGTTGCCACTTGGTACACTTATCCAACGTCATGCAGTGTTAATCGGATACCTCATTATCGCGTATGAGAGAGAACGGCGCCGGAGACTTGGGCGCAGGACACAGCCAGTATATGGCTGATCCTGCTGCCGCACAAGTCCGGGCCGTGTTAATTACTATTCCCCCTCCAGGCCGACATGGATAGTGGGGGAATGAAATAATTTGGCTTCCAGCAATTGCTGGAAGCTGAATTATTGTTTTAAAAGCAACTTCAGATCCGTCTTCTGACGGCGCTGAAGTTACTCCCTGTGCCTGCGATAGCCTTAGTTCCTATTACGGCCTATGGTGGCGCCGGCTGCGCCCAAGTCTCCTGCGCTGCTGCGCCCAAGTGTCCAGCGCTGGATTTACCGTGTTCGCTCATTATCCTATTCGAGTTTGGTCGAATTCGGATAGTAAACTATCTGAATTAACTCGAAGTTCGATATTCGAGTTAATCGAATATCTGATTCGAACTCGGATATCCGACGTCACTATCCGAGTCTGTATTCGAGTAAAATATTCGAGCTGGCTTTAAATAGATTTTAAAACTTGTATTGGAGGTCAATGATGCATGAAACCACCTTTTTTATGAAGAAAAACATCAAGTGATTATGTGGTGATGTAGTAGTTATAAAAAAGGTATCAAAAATAGTAAATTAACTGCATGAAAAGTGTTTGCATGAGAAGGTGAGTCCAAAATGGTTGTAAGTTGGAAGTCTTCATTTACGTCGTCTTCATCTTCTTCTTCTATATCTCCTTCTTCTATATCTTCTTCTATTCGAATCTTCTTCATCTTCTACTTCTTGTATCTTCTTCAATTATCTTTTTCTTCTTCTATATCTTCTTCTTCTTCTATATCTTCTTCTTCTTCTATATCTTCTTCTTCACCATCTTCTTCTTCTATATCTTCTTCTTCTTCGTCTTCTTCTTCTTCTTCTATATCTTCTTCTTCTTCTTCTTCTATATCTTCTTCTTCTTCTTCTTCTATATCTTCTTCTTCTTCTTCTTCTATATCTTCTTCGTCTTCTTCTTCATCATCTTCTTCTTCTATATCTTCTTCTTCTTCGTCTTCTTCTTCTATATCTTCTTCTTCTTCATCTTCTTCTTCTATATCTTCTTCTCTATCATTATATTATGTGTCTTGGTTTTCCTTTCTTTTGTAATATTTTTTTTTACTTCATTTGTGGAAATATTTTATTTTAATAACACCATAGTTATATTTGTGTTGATGGCATAATAGGTACTAGTTGCACATTGCAAGCCACAGCGCCTTTTTCTGTGTACTCTGGCGGTGGTAAAACACAGACATCAGCAGGAGGAGGAAGTAGTTGCAGCTATTGTAGTGTGGTAATAGCTGGTAGGAGAGTGGGTGGCAGCAGAAAATAGTTCTTCTTCTGTTCTCCCTGGCAGTGGTAGCAGCACACAGACAGCAGAAGCTCAATGCAGCTACAGGAGATGGAGGAGTGTGTGTCAGGCAGTGTGATGTGACTGACATAATAGGCCCTTGTTCCTAGCGGTGGTACCAGGGCCGTAAATGAACATCATGAGGTTCCAGACAGCGGTCGTGAAGCCCACATTGTGTCCAATACACAATTGGGACAGCACAGTTTTCAACCCGGACACCTCTAAAATAATTTAATTTTTTTTTTTTCAAAATAATGCAGCTATTTTTGAGCGTAAATAGCTGGTGGCGCATGGGCAACAGCACCTTTTAATGTGTTCCCTGGCAGTGGAGACACAGACAGCAGGAAGAAATACAGCAGCAGCAGCAGGTGTAATGTGTGTGTGCCAGTTCATGTCCCCCTCTCGCCGACAACAGGGGCCAGGAATTCGCCTTCCACCCAAGCCTGGTTCATTTTGAGAAACGTCAGTCTGTCCACAGACTTGTGAGACAGACGAGATCGCTTCTCAGTGACGACTCCACCGGCTGCACTGAAGCAACGCTCTGACAGTACGCTGGAAAGGGGGCGGGAGAGCACTTCCAGGGCGTACTGTGCAAGCTCGCTCCAGATCGGCAGGTGCTTGACCCAATACTCCATGGGATCAACAGGGGCAACGCTGTCAAGCCCGCTGAAGGACCCCATGTAGTCAGCCACCATGCGGGTTAATCGCTGTCTGTGACTGGAGAAGGATGCTGCTGCAGGCACCTCCTCTCTAGTCCCTGGCAGCTCTACACTCATGTAGAGCTCGTTGGTCAGAGACAGCAGGTCTGTGGTGCGCGTGCGCTTGCTGCTGGTGGATGCAGGCACCTGCTGCTGCCTCTGTGCTGGCTGGACAGTGGGGGTGGATGGCTGAGGGAAGGCTTCCTCCAAGCGCTCAACAAGGGACAGCTGCAAATCCCTCATTTGTTGCGCACAGTCTCCTCCTGCAGGGGGGAACTGGCTGAGCTTCCCCTTCAGACGTGGGTCCAGCATCATGCAGATCCAGATGTCCTCCCTCTGCTTCATCTGGATGACCCTTGGGTCCTTGCGCAGGCACCTCAGCATGTGCGCTGCCATTGGGAAGAGTCTGGCCACGTCTGCTGGCACATCATCGGCAGCCCCAGAGCCGACAGTGCTGTCCTCCTCATCCTCTGCCTCCTCCACCTCATCCTCTCTCCACCCCCGCACCACTCCAGCTGCGCTCTGCTGCTCCCCCTCATCAGCAGCAAGGTCAGGGACCTCCACCAACTCCAAGTTCTCCTCCTCAGAGGTGGCTTGTAAAGCTGCCTGCAGCTCCTGCTGGTCCAAGGCTGCCGCTCCCTCTTCCAGCAGTGCATACAGGGCCCTGTCCAGCACACACACCATGGGGACCCACTCGCATACCATTGCATGGTCCCTGCTTACCATGTTGGTGGCCTGCAGGAAGGGTGCCAGCACTGAGCACACCTGCTGCATGTGCCCCCAGTCCTCCGTGGAGATGATGGAAGGGAGGTTGGTGGCGGCACGCCCAGTTGCAGTGATGGCGGCAACTGTTGCTCGTGCAACGTACTGGCTGACAGCCTGCCTCTGTTCAACCAGACGCTCCAACATCGCCAGGGAGGAGTTCCAGCGAGTTGGAACATCGATCATGAGCCGGTGCTGTGGTAGGTGCAGCTCCTTCTGCACCTCTTCCAGGCTCGCTACGGCTGCAGCCGAGTGCCGGAAATGACGCACAACCTTCCTTGCCACCTCAAGGAGTCGGTCCATCCCCTGGTAGGTCCGCAGGAACTTTTGGACTACCAGGTTCAGGATGTGTGCCAGGCAGGGGATGTGGGTCAGGTCTCCCCTGCTGATTGCAGCAACCAGGTTTGCCCCATTGTCGGACACCACCTCTCCGACTCTGAGGCCTCTGGGGGTCAGCCAATTCCTCTCCTGCTCTCTGAGTTTGGCCAGGACATGGTTCGCCGTCAGTTTGGTCTTCCCCAGGCTGACCAATTCCAGCAGCGCTTGGCAGTGGCGGGGCTTCACGCTGCTGCTGAGGCAGGGGGTTTGGGCTGGTGTGCCGGAGGATGGAAGCGGATCAGAGGAACCTGCTGCAATTCCGCTGACTCGGCATGGTGGCACCACCCACTGCGTTGTTGCTGCTGCTCTGACAGTGCCCGATGCTGCTCCCCCCTCCTCACCCCCTTTCCACCAAGCTGACCCAATGCGCGGTGAAGGACAGATAGCGGCCTGTCCCAAACTGGCTGCTCCACGAGTCCATGGTGACGTGGACCCGTTGACCCATCGCGTGATCCAGCCCTCTCCCGACATTGGCCCTCACAGAGCGGTAAAGTGCAGGGATGGCCGTGCGTGCAAAAAAATGTCGGCTGGGGATTGGCCAATCGGGGGCTGCACACATCAGGAGCGCACACATGTCGCTCCCCTCCTGAACAAGGGAATAAGGCAGGAGTTGGGAGCACATGGCCCGTGCCAGCAAGTCGTTCAGCTAACGCACGTGACGGGTGCTGGGAGGCAGAACCCTGACCACCCCCTGGAAGGTGTCGCTGAGCAGGGTCTGGCGACGCCTTTTGCTGGCACGGGAATCACTGGAGGGAGCAGAGGAGGCCACTGAGGACTGGCTGCCAGAACAGGCCTCAGTGTCGGCGGCAGGAGTTGCAGAGGGAGGAGGAGCAGTGCCTTTCTGACACACTCCTGCTGGAGGAGGTGGAGGAGGTGGAGGAGGGCGGGTGGCTGCTGCCGACGGCTTCGCAGTGGTGGCGGGTCTGCCACTGCCAGCTTCCTTCAACTTCATGAACTCCTCATGTTCATGGAAGTGTTTCCCTGCCAGATGGTTCACCAGAGAGGTGGTGCCGTACGCAGAGGGCTCCTTCCCTCTGCTGAGCTGCTTGTGGCACTGGTTGCAGGTGACATACTTCCAACCACATATGGCAGGGTGAAAAAAACTCCAAATTGGGGAGGTGAAGTTTCCCCTTTGGCTCGAAGGTGCTGCTGCCGCTGGTCTCCCTGTGGTGGTTGGGGGGGGGGGGGGGGGGGGTCTTGGTGCGGCTGGTGGCACTGGCAGAACTCTCCGGATCAGCACCCTGTGTGGCCTGCATACCACGCCCACTTCTGATCCTGCCTATGTCTGCGATGCCGATCCTTCTAGCAAGGCCCGCAGACGCATCCTCCTCCTCAGAGCTGATGACATCCCCAGGATCTGCCACCCAGTCTCTGTCCTTCACCCTGTCATAATCATCCTCCCCCTCCGCAAACATGTCCTGCTGGGATGACCCCACAAACTCCCCTTCTGCATGCATGGGCTGATGGACACTCACCACTGTCTGACTGTCTAAAGCATCATCCCCCAAAGTGCCCATCAGCATTTCTTCCTCCTCCAATTCTGCCGCAACAGCACTCCATAGCCTCGCTGTGCTTGGGGATAAGAAGAAGGTGCTGAGTGACAGGGTGCTGGTGTTGCCCGCTGGGGCTGGAGAACTGCACTCCTCCTCCCCAGGCAATGCTGGGCGGCTGCTGCTGCTCTTGCGAACAGGAGTGGTGGCGGGGGTGGAGGACTCGGTTCCAGAGCTAATGGTGGCCTGCTCATCCACCATCAGTTCCACCACAGAGTCTGCGTCCTTCTCCTCAAGAGGACGGCTACGACCTGGCGGCGGGAGGAACATCTGCGCCACACGCTGCTGCTGTGTCTCTGCAGCGTGACTCCCAGCTGTTGGGCAGCCAAGGCGTCCACGGCCAGTGGCTAATAGCGGAATAGCCACTGGTGCAGATGCAGAACTGCGCAAGGTGGTGGTGGTGGCGCGGCTGCCACGACCTCCTCTCTTGCCGATGCCCTTGCTGCCCCTGCCCAAACCGCGGCTGCCAGTGCTAGACATCGTTTATTTTTAATATTATACAAATGAAAAAAAAAGTTATGTATGTAAAGACGGGTGGGACAAGTGGGGTACTTTAATGGGGTGGGACTGGTGGTGGTGGGTGTGTGAGGTGACGGACAGGTGTACTCTACAGCAGAGATCGGTGTAGCGCTAACGAGAGAGTGCGCAGTGCGCACACAAAGACCCTAGCTAACTCTGACTGACGGTGTCCCTATACACAGACTACAGTACAGTACAATTCAGTGAATACACAATACAAGTAATATAAACAATAGGACGGGTGTAGCACTAACGAGAGGGTGCGGACAGCGCAGACATGCACTGCGCACACAAAGATACAAGTATAACGTGGTGACGTACGGTCCATATACACAGACTAGAGTACACTACAGTACTAACTAAACAATAGAAGAATCTAGCTAAACAATAGAACAGGTGTGACTAGATTACAGAGAGCAGATACAGGACAGGTATAGCAGTAAAGCTGGGCCTTGCTAACTACAAAATAGTACAATAATCTATCTAACACAGAAGTAGTACAGTAGAGTAGGACAGGTGAGAGCACAGGTAACTAGAGACTAGAGCACAGAGCAGGGCAGGCTGCCTTGCCTAGGCACAGGGCCTAGCTGGCTGCTGCAGCTGCAGCAGCACCAGTGACAGTCTCCCTCCCTAGTCCCTAATCACACAAACTAAACTGCCTAAAATACAATCTATCTACAATACAAAGCAATACAGGTGAATATCAAGTGTTGGAGTGTAAACACACTTGGTGTATTGAACAATAAATGCACTACTTGCACAGACAAAAAGCACTGGAGCAGTCTCTCAGTACAGTCAGTCAGTAAGTCACAAGCAGGACGAGTGAGGCAACATGCCGCCCGCTATTTATAGAGGGGGGCTTGGCCAGGCTCCCCCTCTGTGATTGGCTGCAGTCAGAGGGCTGGGAGCCCTCTGATTCGCTTGTGAGGACTCGAGGTGGCGTCACCCGCTGATGATGCTATCCGAGCTCCGTATTCGAGCTCGGATAGCTCCGGATAGCTGATTGCTAACCGAATGCGCTCGGATAGCACAGCCCGGATAGCTAATACTATAGTGAAAAAAGAGCTAGGATATCCGAGTATCTCGGATATCCTAGCTCGGATGAGCATCTCTGACGTCATGGCCTGACGTACCACTGCTACGCCGATGACACACAGCTATACCTGTCCTTCAAACCTGGTGGAACAGACCCTACTCCAAAAATAAACTCTTGCTTAGCTGAGCTACAGGCATGGATGAATGATAACTGGTTGAAACTGAATGCGGACAAAACTGAGGTCCTGTTTGTCCAAAGCCAGCGCTCGCCATCAAAACAGCTCTATCCTAAAGCAACACCAATCAGGATTGGGAATTCAGGCATAAACAGCTCCAACCTTGTGCGCAGCCTTGGCGTACTAATCGATGGGAAATTGAGTTTCAGAAACCAAATTTCATCTGTAGTTAAATCTTCCTACTTCCATCTGAAGAACATTGCAAAGATCTGATTCCCCCAGAGGATCTTCCAACTCTAGTCCACGCCTTCATCACATCACGGCTGGACTACTGCAATGCCCTTTATGCTGGCCTCTCCAAAAAGGACCTGCGTCGCCTGCAATTAGTGCAGAATGCTGCTGCCAGATTGCTAACAAACCAGCCTCGCCACGGTCACATTACACCGATCCTTTGCTCACTGCACTGGCTACCAGTAGAATGGAGAATACTCTTCAAGATTGGACTGCTGACATTCAAATCCCTGCACAATCTGGGCCCTGGATACATGAAGGACTTGCTGAAGCTGCACCACACCTCTCACAATTTCAGATCAGCAAGTTCTATAAACTTGGTCACTCCCAGAGTGCACCTCAAAAAATCTGGAGATAGAGCCTTCTGTCATGCTGCCCCTACTCTTTGGAACTCCCTGCCACATCCAGTAAAGACAGCACCATCCCTGGAGCCAGGGCCGGCCCGCTCATGAGGCGGGGTGAAACTTTTGCCTCAGGCGGCACATTTCTAGGGGCGGCATCCGCCCGTCGGTGGGTGCAGGGAGCCGGCCGCCGAGCTGGAGGGGTAGCAGGCGGGACGGGGGTATTGGGCCTAGCGGCGGGGAGGGGGGTCGGACCCCCCCCTCCCTCGCCTGGGTCCCCTGTCCTCCGCTCCCCTCCATCCTTAAATAGATCAGAAGCGCTACTCGTAAGAGGCAGTGGGCGGGGAGGACTCACCTCTTCCTCGATCCAGCGTGCGCTCCACTGACGTCACTTCCTGCAACGCCGCCCACTGTATTGTAAGTGGACGGCGTTGCAGGAAGTGATGTCAGTGGAGCGCACGCTGGATCGAGCGAGGAAGAGGTGAGTCCTCCCCGCCCACTGCCTCTTACGAGTAGCGATTCTGATCTATTTAAGGCTGGAGGGGAGCGGAGGACAGGGGACCCAGGCGCTCCCCGCCGCTAGGCCCAATACCCCCGTCCTGCCCGCTACCCCTCCAGCTCGGGGGGGGGGGGGGCGGCAGCAATAATTTTTTCAAAATTTGCCTCAGGCGGCAAAAAGTCTAGGGCCGGCCCTGCCTAGAGATATTCAAAACCAGACTGAAAAGCCACCTGTTTAGCCTGGCATTTCCAGACTTATAAAATTCTTCCTCTGTTCCACGATGGTCGGAGCCATGCTTATGCGCTTTGAGTCCCATGAGAGAAAAGCGCTTTACAAATGTTATTTGTTGTTGTATGCATTCACTTTGCCAACTGCGCAAACTGTGTTCAGAATTACATTTTTTTAAACTATATTATAGTTGTTACAACTGATGCACCTTTAAACGAAAATTATATAAAAATATATAGAAAACGGAATCACGTTCTTTCTACCAGCAATATTAACCTGGAGCTGCTTTTCATCGTTAAACCGTAACACTCGTTTAACAGGATTTATATATTTTAAATTATTATTACTCAAACAGCTGCAACGCAATAAATGTGTCAGACATGTTTAAGACCCCCTGCAGAACACAACACGGGGAGGGGGTCACACGACACCTCCAACCAGGGCCCAACGCTGGTGTGGGTCACAGGACATGAGGCAGAGAGCCTCCACACGCCTCTGTCGAGAAACAAGACTTGTGGTGAACTTCCGGGTACATCAAGGGGTGGGGCAAGTTGAACTACCATTCTGCCAAGAGAAAGGATGGCGGCGCGAGCGTTGCGGACATTCCGCATATGTGCTCTAGCAATGTGTACGCGGCGAACGCTTCTTAAGTGTGACGTCATCCGACAACCCCAAGGTGAGCGCCCCCCACGTGTATCAGATGTGCCACTTCGGTTACCTGTCACTCTGTAGTACTATTAGGCGTGTAGTACCTGACACACGCACACTAAGCTCTCCACTACTTCATGTCTTGCAGACATTATTGCTATGCATTGTTTTTACTATGTTTATCACATATAAATGTCAAAACAGGACAGTGCCTGCAGAATTAGTGTATCTTATCAGACATCGTTGACTTTTATTAATGCTTTTAGAGGTGTGGTTTTTTTTGTTTTGTTTTTTTTGTTGAGGTGATCAAATAATATGTATTTCTATTAATTTGCATTCTCATTTAATTCTCATACTGTGCCCACAGTGGGGTGTTGTGGTGCGGCATGACGTAATGTGGCTTGTCGCACTGCAGTGCACCGCCTATGTGGCGTAACCATTGCAGTATAGCGGCATGCGACTTCATAATACACTGCATTCAGTGTGTTACTGCAAAATGTGCATGTTAAGTGAAACACAATTTTCATTGACTACATGCTTCACTGTATGTGATGTTTGGTCAGGGCTGTGGAGTCAGAGTCGAGGAGTCGGAGCAATTTTGGGTACCTGGAGTGGGGGTCGGTGGTTTCATAAACTGAGGAGTCGGAGTTGGATGATTGTTTTTTTTTTTACTGACTCCACAGCCCTGCATGTGGTGCCACTTACCCATTCTGTTACATTCCTGCTGTCATGGGAACGCAACACAACACCCTCTGTGAGTCTAGCCTAAGGGACCTTTCACTTTGCTGGATGTGTAATAATACCATCAATACACAACAGGACGGAAAAGTCTCATCGCGCATTAATGTGTGGTGCGATCATACAGTGCAATTAAAGTTTGCTTCACTACCACGGTAAATGCTCACGTTGTCCAGGACTTACTGCACCCTATGTGAACGTGCCATAGAAATATTGCACTACGTAGGGATGTGATAATATTGTCTCTTGCAATGGTTCAAAATAGATTCAGTGTGTAAAGACCCTTATGGCCCATACTCACGGGCTGCAAAAGTGGCCTGTCGCCAACACACGTGAGCGTGTGCGCGACAGGCCGGCGACAGCTCGTCGCCAGGTCCCTCCGCATACACACGGCGGAGGGACCTGGCAACTAATGCGACGGAAGCTGTCGCTGTTCCTCCCCCCGCCGGAAGTTGATCGTATTCCCTGGGTGTTGCTGTCGCTAGTCCGCATACTCACGCGGACTAGCGACAGTTGCGGCTGAGGTGCGGCGGCAACTGTCGCCAGGCGATTGACCGCGCCAATCGCCTGGCGACAGCAGCGACGAGCGACGGTTCGGGGTGGGCGCCCGGGCAACGCCGCATACTCACGGGCGACCTGTCGCTGCAACACGTGCGCGCCGTGTGTTGCGGCGACATTTGTAGCCCGTAACATAGTACTGGGAAGTCACCCAGGGGAGGGAAAAGAGATTGGACTGTGCTTTTGATAGAACTGGGTGTCAGTATTTGTGCCAGGCAGAGCTTTAAATTACATACCGGGTACAGCAGTCTTGGTGGAAAGGTCCTCTCTCTGGGTCCCACTATATCCTCCAGCAGCCTTGGCGGTCCTCTCGTGTTCTGGGTCCCCCTATTTCCTCCACTGTCCCCCTGCATCTTCCATGCCTGTGTCCCGTGTTTGAAAAATCCGTATCCATTGAAAGCTGCAAACCTGATAGCATCTTGCGAACAGCCGCTCGCCTCGGTAACAGGGCAGCTTCCTGGTTCCGGGTCACCTGACTGGTGATGCGTGCGTAGTCACCAGTCAGGTGACCTGGAACCAGGAAGCTGCCCTGTTACCCACGAGAGTGTCTGCTCGCAAGATGCTATTGGGTTTGCAGCTACAATGGAAACTGATTTTTCAAACACGGGACACAGGCATGGATGATGCAGGGGGACAGTGGAGGAAATAGGGGGACCCAGGACACGAGAGGACCGCCAAGGATGCTGGCTGCACCCGGGACGTAATTTAAAGCTCTGCCTGGAACAAATACTGACACCCGTGCCTGACACCCGGCGTATAAGACGACCCCCCACTTTGCAGAAGATTTTCAGGGGTTAAAAAGTCGTCTTATACGCCGGAATATACGGTACCTAATACAAATCCCACGTGTGGTATATTTTGAAGCAGGGAATGGCACAGAGGGCGATATCACAATCGGGGCAGTAGAAGCATGATTCCTTTCAGACTTTTTTCCCTTTGCTATCAGTCTTAGGCGGCAGGCTGAGAGTAGTCAAAATCCAGGCAAAAATTGGTAACAGTAAGGCAGATCAGCAGAAGCACTTAAAGGGACTCCGAGCAGTGCAGAAACTATGGAAAGATGCACATCATTTTAAAGCTCTCTTTCTCCTCTTTCCAATGATATATAAACCCCCACCCTACGCCTTTTAGTTTTCGCTATTTTCGCAATTGAAATTGCCGCGGCCGCGATTTCGATCGTGAAAATAGAGAAAACTAAAAGGCGTAGGGCAACGATTTAGGTGTCGTCATAAAGAGGAGAAAGAGAGCTTTAAAATGATATCCATCTTTCCATAGTTATATTGTATTACACATGGCGACTTTTTGTCAAAGTCAGCAGCTGCATTCAGCAGAATGGAGCTGCTGACACTGGGGAAAGTGTCGTCCTGTGTAATACAATATAACTATGGCTTGATGGATATCATTTTAAAGCTCTCTTTCTCCTCTTTCTGACAACACCTAAATCGTTGCCCTACACCTTTTAGTTTTCTCTATATTCGCGATCGAAATCGCGGCCGCGGCAATTTCAATCGCGAAAATAGCGAAAACTAAAAGACGTAGGGTGGTGGTTTATATATAATTGGAAACAGGAGAAAGAGAGCTTTAAAATGATGTGCATCTTTCCATAGTTTCTGCACTGCTCGGAGTCCCTTTAACTTAACTTGTTAGCATCCTGTGCTTTCAAATCAGCTTATCTGCCATCTCTACCATGGCAGTCAGGTGACACAGGGGAGAGATTTTACAGAGAAATTACAACTTGTAATTAGAGACAAATGAAGAGGAATTAGGCAGGCTAAACTCTCTACATATATACTGGGTGCATTTCTCCTGTGCTAGAGATCTGGTCCAGAGGGGGAATTAGAAAAGCTAAACGCTCTACATAAATACTGGGTGCATTTATCTATTTACCTTCTGTGTTGCGGAAGTGATGGGGTCCAGAGGGTGAATTAGACAGGCTAAAAACTCTCTACATACATACTGGGTGCATTTCTCTATATTTACCTTCTGTGCTGTGGAAGTGATCAGGTCCAGAGGGGGAATTAGACAGGCTAAACTCGCTACATACATTCGAGGCGCATTTCTTCATTTCCTTCTGTCCTGTGCAAGAGATCGGTCCACTTTAAAATGAAGCGCCGCCCCCTATGACGTCATGCCGCTGAAGTAAAGAGGAGATGGGGATCCTGGTGGCCGGCAATAGGAGCCTGGAGTCCCGCTGAGCGGCACCGATCCCACGCGGAACCCAGGTAAGCTAATTTAGCTAATTTAGCTAGCCTGAGCGTAGCTCTGGCTTACCACTCCTAGCATCTGAATCTTAGCCCGAGCTATGCTCAGGATTACAGCCAGGGGGGGGGTTAAAGATCCAAAATGACAGTGACACCCGACGCATAGCTCTTCTGTTGACCTTTTCTGACACTCTGTTTTATGCTGCACGTCCTAATGCTGCATAGCAACAGACGCATTGCTCTGCTATAGCAGAACAAGGCATTGTAAAGGACTTGGCCCCTGAACTGTCACCCAAGGGATCTTGTTCCAATCCCTTCAGGCATATACAGTTGTTCCTTTAGGCTGGGAACACACTTGTGCCTGCAATTTTCCACAATCATTTGTGATTTTTATTTTTGGATTTTGGCGCACTTTATTTAATTTGAAGACTTATGTGTCGTGCATGAAAAGACACTAATTATTTTGAGAAAAGAACTAGCTCTGACATAAACAAAATATTGGTATCTGCTTGCTGTTCCAGGATGTAGATTCTACGTTCTAATTAGAGCTGCTATTGGTTCTAGGATGTAGAATCTACATCCTGCTGTAAAGAGACTCTGTAACCAAAAAAAGTTCCCCTGGGGGGTACCCACCTCGGTAGGGGGAAGCCTCAGGGTCCCAATGAGGCTTCCCCCTCCGCTGTAGCTGCAGGCAGTCCAGCGCTGGCTCCCACGAAGTGTCCCGGTATCCTCCCTCGACAAGCACTGATAAGCACAGAATTATTTATTTTTCCTGGCTCCAGCGGGGGCGCTTTTGTGGCAAACTGTACGGAGATAGGCGGAAATACCCGATCTCTGTTGCCCGATCTTTGTCTGCGCAGTAGAGCGTGCTGATATATATCGGGTATTTTCGCCTATCTCCGAGCGGAGAGCAGATACTGTGCCTGCACTGGAGCCGGGGAGGTAAATATTTACATGCCCGCTGTTCGGTGGGACACAGGAGGACGGGGGAAGCCTCGATCGGATCTGGAGGCTTCCCCCTACTGAAGTGAGTATCCCCCAGGGGAACTTTTTGTTGAAGTTACAGGTTTTCTTTAAGACCCGCCGCACGTGATCGTGTGCACTCCTGCACGTGCACGGTCCTGTAAATGTTTGTTGCTAGCTAATAGCAGCAATCATTCAATAAAGTTAGGGGAAAGAAAAGTTACAAAAAAAATTAAAGTGACATGGACCCAATAAAATAAAGTGTTTTTTTTTCTTTCTTTTTAATCTCCAGTTAATTTAAAGAGAGTCTGAAGTAGATGTTTTTTTACCTCTTTTTATTGTGCATCCATCATCGGCATTAAAATCCAAGTTGTCTTGCCGCATACCCATGGCAGAAGGAGTGTTAAGTCCCCCAGAAATGCCCTAAATAGATTCTGGGATCACAGAATTTTCCTTCCTAGAAGAGGGAAGAGCTGTGCGCTGTAGCTCTGCCTCTTCTCCAGTCAATCTCTGCCGATCTCCGCCTGTCCCCGCTCCTCTGTCTTCTTTCCCTGAGAGGGACGGAGAGAGGTAGAGATCGGCAGAGATTGACTGGAAAAGAGGCAGAGCTACTGCACACAGCTCTGCCTCTTCATGGTAGCACAATCTGCGACCTGCAAAGTCGTGGATTTTAGGAAGGGTGTTTTAGGGGTAAAAATAACTCCTTCTGTGGCAGGAATGCGGCTAGTCAGTGTGGAATTTATTGAAGAATATACCTATATATGAAAATGAGGTAAAAAAAACAAAATAACCCCAACCTAGCCTATTAACCCCTGCAACACCTATACCTGTTTATAAACTTTTAATGACTGCCGCCTGTAGCAATCGGATGTGATCGCTAGGGAGAAAGTTTGGAGCCCCAGTGCTCAACAGATGTATCACTCGGCCGTTGCCAAGCGATGCATCTGTACAGCACTATGGCCCCCAAACTGTCGCCCTAGCAAACGCATCCGATTGCCGCAGACATGCAGGCTGGTGATAACGGTCCGTCACATGCTGAGCTGGTAATAAAATATGGCATGTGGGGTATCGTTTTATCCACTTTTTAAAATGACGCGTTTCATCCTATTGGACTAACTTAGATGTGTGACGGAGTCCAATAGGATGAAACCCGTCACATGAGCCGGTGACGCAGATTGGGTGGTTTCTTGTCCTCCCTGTGCCTCCGTGCGCTTCCTCTCGCCCCTGCTGCGTCTACGTGTGTCACTGCACGCAAACTAAGCTGGGCGATCCCGGAGACAACGCTGAATACCATATAGAGGCGTGCTTATGGTAGCACTTGGGTTGAGGATGAAGATTAACCTCCTCTCTCTTGGATGTCACTTTTATGTAGATTGACTGTTATATGGGACTGAAGATTTTTTGATTCTTTATAAGGAGTGCACTCCAGGACTAATTACAATATTTTGCAATCAGTTGCTCTATGCAGGCAGCCACAATGTTTTTATTGGTGGGATTTTTATATATGCTATGGGATATTTTTGTATGCAGATATGATTAATAAATTGTTTGGATATATTGAATGTTCCAGCTTTGAACTCCCTTTTTGTGATATTGTATGGACCAACAATACCAGTTGGTGACACCACCACCAATAGCAGGCAGGCCTCCTGCCAGCCTGCCACCTGCTGACCTGCTAAAATCAATAGAGATAGCCAATGAAGATGCTAATAATTTTAAGCTGATGCATATTTTAAGATAACATTTTGCAAATCCAGACTTTTCAAACTGACCAAATTCAACCTCTTAAAGTGAACCAGAGACGAAGCACCCTCATGTATTTTACTATATATGTTACGGCCAAAACCAGAAATCGGCCAATTCTAGAATTGGCCGGCCGTTTCTAGAACTGGCCGATTTGACGTCGGCCAAAGTCCAAAATGCTGGGAATTTCTGACATTGGCCGGCCAGTTCTAGAACCGGCCAAAGTCAGTCGGCCAAAGTCCAGAAACATGAATGGCACTCGGAACTTCTTTCTATTTGTTAGTTACAACTGATACAAATCCTGCAATAAATCTGCAGTGTGTCTACATCCTGCTTTCTTGGGAGCAGGCATATTGTTAACATCATGTGCTTTTAAATTAGCTGCTTTGTTGTGGCAGTCAGGTGGGTGCTATACGTGGCTGGAGGGGGGGGGGGTGGGAAGCTTTGCTGAGGGGAGGGGGGGCCTTTGCTGGGCGCTTTGCATGACTGGGGGGAGGGATTTGCTGGGCGCTTTGCATAGCTGGGGGGAGGGGACTTGCTGGGTTTTTGCATGGCTGGGGTTTGATATGCTGGGCCCTTTGCATGGCCGGGGGGGGGGGGGGGGGCTTTTCTGGGCACTGTGCATTGCTGGGGTAGTTTTGCATGGCTGTGGGGGGTGGGGGCCTTTCTGGCTGCTTTGCATGGCTGGGGGGAGGGATTTGCTGGGCGCTTTGTATGGCTGAGGGGGGGGGGGGATTTGCTGGGTTTTTGCATGACACTTTGGATTTGCTGGCCATTTTGCATGGCTGGGGGGGGGGGGGATTTGCTGGGGGGTAAATGCTGGGCACTTTGCTGGGCACTGCGCCTTGCTGGGGTAGTTTTGCATGGCTGTGGGGGCTTTTCTGTATGGCTGAGGGGGGAATTTGCTGGGTTTTTGCATGACACTTTGGATTTGCTGGGCGTTTTGCATGGCTGGGGGGGGGGGGGGGGGATTTGCTGGCCGTTTTGCATGGCTGGGGGGGGGATTTGCTGGCCGTTTTGCATGGCTGGGGGGTAAATGCTGGGCGCTTTGCTGGGCACTGTGCCTTGCTGGGGTAGTTTTGCATGGCTGTGGGGGCTTTTCTGGCTGCTTTGCATGACTGGGGGGGGGGGGGGGCAGCCTGCGCTATTTCCAGACCCCAGATCAGGGTGACCAGAGCGGCGGAGAGGAGCAGAGCAGCGCGCACACTACCCGCCCTGACCCATACACTTCACATGCGGAAGTGAGCAATGACGTCACCTCTGCATGGAAGTGTATGCGTCTTGCGGGTCGTGTGTGCGGCGCTGCTCTGCCTCTCTTTACCTCTCTGGTCCGGGTCGTCCTGATGTGAGGTCTGGCAGTGGCTAGCGGCATCAGGGGAGGGAGAGGTGAGCGGCAGATCGGGACTTGGCCGGCCACACTTAGCCAGAACGCGTTCTGGCCGGCCAATGTCCGGAAGAAACGTTTATTTCTAATATTGGCCGCATCAGACGGCCACTTCTAGATTTGACCGGCCAGAACCCGAAGTGGCCAGACTTCGGGTTCTGGCCGTAACATATATATATATATATCAGTGGGGACATTAGAGAAAACACTTACCCTACTCTCAGCTTCATCCTTCACTGCTCCACCTGCTTGTTATCAGCCCTGATAAAATCAGCGACTGAGCATTCAGTCTGGCTTTGCTCAGGAATCATTATAGCTTGTGGCTCTGCCCCCTTGTGGCTCTGCTATAATGACTGAGCTATAATGATTCCTGAGCAAAGCCAGATTGAATGCTCAGTCAGGGATTTTATCAGGGCTGATAAGCAGGCTGAGCAGTGAAGAATGAAACAGAGGGCTGGGTAGTTGTTTCCTCTAAGGTTCCCACTGATATATACAGGTAGTCCCCGACTTACGAATGCCCGACTTACGAACAGCATGAATATTCTGTTTACATGGGAACAAGCCAAACATTTTTTTTCAAATTGGACTCGTAGTTTTTGAGAAAATCAATTTAAAAAAAAATCAAAGAAAAATGGCTTTTAAACTTGTATAAGCAGGTACAGAGGGCAGAGGTGACACAGAGGGGGACACAGGGGCACAGAGGAGGTACAGGGGACAGAGATGGCACAATGTTCCGACTTAAGAACAGATTCAGGTTAAGAACGAACCTACAGTCCCTATCTCGTTCGTTAAATGAGGACTACCTGTATAGTAATATACATGAGGGTGCTTTGTCTCTGGTTCACGTTAAGTCACAGATTTTTTTTTTTCCTCTGGAATATTGGCTTCCCTGAAACTTGCTTGCTATGCTAGTAATAAGCTGTACTTGGTAACAACTCGTATTGCTCATTATCAACCCCTGGACCAATAAAATTAAAAAGTTTGTAAGCAGGACTACAGCCTGGCACAACATACAATCAAAAACCTGTCTCCCATCTTCTTATTAACTATAGAGTTATCCAACTTGCCTTTGAACCCTTTGCCTTTAATGAAGAGTCATCTGTATTCTTTAAATCCAAACCCCTCTGCCTCCATATTAATAGGCTGCACATCTAGGTTGTATGCAAACTATTTGAGGGGTTACTAAGAGATAATATACATGACTTCATAGTAGAAAATAATCTTATTTCTCAGCATCAACATGGGTTTACTAAAGACAGGTCCTGTTTGACTAACATGCTCAGCTTTTATGAGGTAGTGAACGCTAATATGGATATTGGGAATGCTGTAGATGTGATATACTTGGACTTTGCAAAGGATTTCAACACTGTTCCCCAGAAAAGTCTGGTGCAAAAGTTGAGGATGCAAGGACTGGGGAAGAGTCTGTGTGCATGGATAGGGAACTGGCTAATGGACAGAAAACAAAGAGTTGTGGTCAATGGATCATACTCAAAATGGGAGACTGTTAGCAGTGGGGTCCCACAGGGGTCTGTACTGGGTCCAGTGCTCTTCAATTTATTTATTAACCACCTTAGCGGTATGGACGACTCAGCTCGTCCATTACCGCCAGAGGGTGCCGCTCAGGCCCTGCTGGGCCGATTTGCATGAAATAAAAAGCAGCACACGCAGCCGGCACTTTGCCAGCCGCGTGTGCTGCCTGATCGCCACCGCTCTGCGGCGATCCGCCGCGAGCAGCGGCGAAAGAGGGTCCCCCCAGCCGCCTGAGCCCTGCGCAGCCGGAACAAATAGTTCCGGCCAGCGCTAAGGGCTGGATCGGAGGCGGCTGACGTCAGGACTTCGGCTGACGTCCATGACGTCACTCCGCTCGTCGCCATGGCGTCGAAGTAAGCAAAACACGGAAGGCCGCTCATTGCGGCCTTCCATATTACTTCTGGCCGCCGGAGGCGATCAGAAGAACGCCTCCGGAGCGCCCTCTAGTGGGCTTTCATGCAGCCAACTTTCAGTTGGCTGCATGAAATAGTTTTTTTTTTAATTTAAAAAAAACCCTCCCGCAGCCGCCCTGGCGATCTTAATAGAACGCCAGGGTGGTTAATGGCCTAGTTATAGATGCAGTAGTGAGCAATGTTGCTATTTTTGCAGATGATACAAAGTTGTGCAGAATCATCAACTCTCAGGAAGATAGTGTCATATTGCTACAGGATCTGGATAGGATGGCTATATGGGCACATACATGGCAGATAAATTCAATGTTGAAAAATGTAAAGTCATGCATTTTGGTCGTACCAATGGTCTAGCACTATACAAAATAAATGGGATACAGTTGGGGACATCAAACTTGGAGAAGGACTTAGGAGTACTCATCGACAACAAGTTAAATAATCGTACTCAATGCCAAGCCGCTGCAGCTAAAGCTAACAAAATTTTGGGGTGCATTAAAAGGGAAATAAAAACTCGAGATGCTAGCATAATATTGCCCCTGTTTAACTCTCTAGTAAGGCCACATCTGGAATATGGAATTCAGTTCTGGGCACCACATTACTAAAAAGATATTGCAGTTTTAGAGCAGGTGCAGAGATGAGCAACAAAATTGATACGTGGGATGGAAGGTCTCACTTACCAAGAAAGGTTAGATAAACTGGGTTTATTTAGTCTAGAGAAAAGACGCCGTAGAGGAGATCTAATTAACATGTATAAATACATCAGAGGGCAATATAATAGCTTGGCGGGTGAGCTTTTTGTCCCTAGGCCTTCTCAAAGGACTAGAGGACATGATCTGCGCATGGAGGAAAAACGTTTTAGCCATTTATTTAGGAAAGGGTTCTTTACAGTAAGAGGGATTAAGATGTGGAATGCATTGCCACAGGAAGTCGTTATGGCAAACTCGATACCTGCATTTAAAGGGGGCTTAGATGCTTTCCTTGCGCTGAAAGACATCCATGGCTACAATTACTAGGTAATGCCTAATGATGTTGATCCAGGGATTTTATCTGATTGCCATCTGGAGTCGGGAAGGAATTTTTCCCTTTTGGGACTAATTGGACCATGCCTTGTGAGGGTTTTTTTTGCCTTCCTCTGGATCAACAGGGATATGTGAGGGAGCAGGCTGGAGTTGTACTTTGTACTGGTTGAACTCGGTGGACGTATGTCTTTTTTCAACCAAAATAACTATGTAACTATCTTTCTATTTTTTGGCTCTTAAGAAAACTTTCTTACATTCAAAGGTAAAATAACAGTCTGAAATCTGGAAAGCTCGGTGCTTTAAACTATTATTATTTTTTTTTTTTTACAATGAACTTGTTCCTAGAAGAGTGTGGGCAATCTATTTGGAGCTGTGGGGGAAGTTGTGACTGTAGGTCCACTTTAACCACTTGAGGACCGTGGGCTTTACCCCCCTTAAGGACCAGGCACTTTTTTTTCCATTCAGAGCACTGCAGCTTTCACGGTTTATTGCTCGCTCATACAATCTACCACCTAAATGAATTTTGGCTCCTTTTCTTGTCACTAATAAAGCTTTCTTTTGGTGCCATTTGATTGCTGCTTGCGATTTTTACTTTTTATTATATTCATCAAAAAAGACATGAATTTTGGCAAAAAAATTATTTTTTTAACTTTCTGTGCTGACATTTTTCAAATAAAGTAAAATTTCTGTATACATACAGCGCGAAAAATGTGGACAAACATGTTTTTGATAAAAAAACAAAAAAACATTCAGTGTATATTTATTGGTTTGGGTAAAAGTTATAACGTTTACAAACTATGGTGCAAAAAGTGAATTTTCCCATTTTCAAGCATCTCTGACTTTTCTGACCACCTGACATGTTTCATGAGGGGCTAGAATTCCAGGATAGTATAAATACCCCCCAAATGACCCCATTTTGGAAAGAAGACATCCCAAAGTATTCACTGAGAGGCATGGTGAGCTCATAGAAGATATTATTTTTTGTCACAAGCGGAAAATGACACTTTGTGACCAAAAAATAAAAAAATAAGAAGTTTCCATTTCTTCTAACTTGCGACAAAAAAAATTGAAATCTGCCACGGACTCACCATGCCCCTCTCTGAATACCTTGAAGTGTCTACTTTCCAAAATGGGGTCATTTGTGGGGTGTGTTTACTGTCCTTGCATTTTGGGGGGTGCTAATTTGTAAGCACCCCTGTAAAGCCTAAAGGTGCTCATTGGACTTTGGGCCCCTTAGCGCAGTTAGGCTGCAAAAAAGTGCCACACGTGGTATTGCCGTACTCAGGAGAAGAAGTATAATGTGTTTTGGGGTGTATTTTTACACATACCGATGCTGGGTGGGAGAAATATCTCAGTAAATGACAATTTTTTCATTTTTTTACACACAATTGTCCATTTACAGAGAGATTTCTCCCACTCAGCATGGGTATGTGTAAAAATACACCCCAAAACACATTATACTACTTCTCCTGAGTACAGCGATACCACATGTGTGGCACTTTTTTGCACCCTAACTGCGCTAAGGGGCCCAAAGTCCAATGAGTACCTTTAGGATTTCACAGGTCATTTTTGTTTCAAGACTACTCCTCACGGTTTAGGGCCCCTAAAATGCCAGGGCAGTATAGGAACCCCACAAATGACCCCATTTTACAAAGAAGACACCCCAAGGTATTCCGTTAGGAGTATGGTGAGTTCATAGAAGATTTTATTTTTTGTCACAAGTTAGCGGAAAATTACACTTTGTGAAAAAACCCAATAAAAATCAATTTCCGCTAACTTGTGACAAAAAATAAAATATTCTATGAACTCACCGTACTACTAACGGAATACCTTGGGGTGTCTTCTTTGTAAAATGGGGTCATTAGTGGGGTTCCTATACTGCCCTGGCATTTTAGGGGCCCTAAACCGTGAGGAGTAGTCTTGAAACAAAAATGACCTGTGAAATCCTAAAGGTACTCATTGGACTTTGGGCCCCTTAGCACAGTTAGGGTGCAAAAAAGTGCCACACGTGGTATCGCCGTACTCGGGAGAAGTAGTATAATGTGTTTTGGGGTGTATTTTTACACATACCCATGCTGGGTGGGAGAAATACCTCTGTAAATGACAATCTTGATTTTTTTTTACACACAATTGTCCATTTACAGAGGTATTTCTCCCACCCAGCATGGGTATGTGTAAAAATACACCCCAAAACACATTATACTACTTCTCCCGAGTACGGCGATACCACGTGTGGCACTTTTTTGCACCCTAACAGTGCTAAGGGGCCCAAAGTCCAATGAGTACCTTTAGGATTTCACAGGTCATTTTTGTTTCAAGACTACTCCTCACGGTTTAGGGCCCCTAAAATGCCAGGGCAGTATAGGAACCCCACTAATGACCCCATTTTAGAAAGAAGACACCCCAAGGTATTCCGTTAGGAGTATGGTGAGTCCATAGAAGTTTTTATTTTTTTTGTCACAAGTTAGCGGAAATTGATTTTAATTTTTTTTTCACAAAGTGTCATTTTCCACTAACTTATGACAAAAAATAAAATCTTCTATGAACTCGCCATACTCCTAACGGAATACCTTTGGGTGTCTTCTTTCTAGAATGGGGTCATTTGTGGGGTTCCTATACTGCCCTGGCATTTTAGGGGCCCTAAACCGTGAGGAGTAGTCTTGAAACCAAATGTCGCAAAATGACCTGTGAAATCCTAAAGGTACTCATTGGACTTTGGGCCCCTTAGCGTACTTAGGGTGTAAAAAAGTGCCACACATGTGGTACCGCCGTACTCAGGACAAGTAGTATAATGTGTTTTGGGGTGTATTTTTACACATACCCATGCTGGGTGGGAGAAATATCTCTGTAAATGACAATTGTTATTTTTTTTACACACAATTGTCCATTTACAGAGAGATTTCTCCCACCCAGCATGGGTATGTGTAAAAATACACCCCAAAACACATTATACTACTTTTCCTGAGTACGGCGGTACCACATGTGTGACACTTTTTTGCAGCCTAGGTGCGCTAAGGGGCCCAACGTCCTATTCACAGGTCATTTTGAGGCATTTGTTTTCTAGACTACTCCTCGCGGTTTAGGGCCCCTAAAATGCCAGGGCAGTATAGGAACCCCACAAGTGACCCCATTTTAGAAAGAAGACACCCCAAGGTATTCCGTTAGGTGTATGGCGAGTTCATAGAAGATTTTATTTTTTGTCACAAGTTAGTGAAAAATGACACTTTGTGAAAAAAAAAAAACAATAAAAATCAATTTCCGCTAAATAAATTCTATGAACTCGTCATACACCTAACAGAATACCTTGGGGTGTCTTTTTTCTAAAATGGGGTCACTTGTGGGGTTCCTATACCGCCCTGGCCTTTTTACGGGCCCAAAACCGTGAGTAGTCTGAAAACCAAATGTCTCAAAATGACTGTTCAGGGGTATAAGCATCTGCAAATTTTGATGACAGGTGGTCTATGAGGGGGCGAATTTTGTGGAACCGGTCATAAGCAGGGTGGCCTTTTAGATGACAGGTTGTATTGGGCCTGATCTGATGGATAGGAGTGCTAGGGGGGTGACAGGAGGTGATTGATGGGTGTCTCGGGGTGGTTAGAGGGGGAAAATAGATGCAATCAATGCACTGGGGAGGTGATCGGAAGGGGATCTGAGGGTTTGGCCGAGTGATCAGGAGCCCACACGGGGCAAATTAGGGCCTGATCTGATGGGTAGGTGTGCTAGGGGGTGACAGGAGGTGATTGATGGGTGTCTCAAGGTGTGATTAGAGGGGGGAATAGATGCAAGCAATGCACTGGTGAGGTGATCAGGGCTGGGGTCTGAGGGCAATCTGAGCGTGTAGGCGGGTGATTGGGTGCCCGCAAGGGGCAGATTAGGGTCTGGTCTGATAGGTAACAGTGACAGGTGGTGATAGGAGTGATTGATGGGTAATTAGTGGGTGTTTAGGGTAGAGAACAGATGTAAACACTGCACTTGGGAGGTGATCGGACGTCGGATCTGCGGGCGATCTATTGGTGTGTGTGGGTGATCAGATTGCCCGCAAGGGGCAGGTTAGGGGCTGATTGACAGGGGGTGATTGACAGGTAATCAGGGGGTTATTACAGGGAAGAACAGATGTAAATATTGCACTGGCAAATTGATAAGGGGGGGTCTGAAGGTGTGATTAGAGGGGGGAATAGAGGGGGGAATAGATGCAAGCAATGCACTGGTGAGGTGATCAGGGCTGGGGTCTGAGGGCAATCTGAGCGTGTAGGCGGGTGATTGGGTGCCCGCAAGGGGCAGATTAGGGTCTGATCTGATGGGTAACAGTGACAGGTGGTGATAGGGGGTGATTGATGGGTAATTAGTGGGTGTTTAGGGTAGAGAACAGATGTAAACACTGCACTTGGGAGGTGATCGGACATCGGATCTGCGGGCGATCTATTGGTGTGGATGGGTGATCAGATTGCCCGCAAGGGGCAAGTTAGGGGCTGATTGATGGGTGGCAGTGACAGGGGGTGATTGATGGGTGATTGACAGGTGATCAGGGGGGGTAGATGCATACAGTACAGGGGGGGGGGTCTGGGGAGAATCTGAGGGGTGGGGGGGGGGGAGCAGGGGGCAGTTAGGGAGCTAATAAAAAAATAGCAGTGACAGGGAGTGATTGATGGGTGATTAGGGGGGTGATTGGGTGCAAACAGGGGTCTGGGGGGTGGGCAGGCGGGGTCTGAGGGGTGCTGTGGCGATCAGGGGGCGGGGGGGGGAAATCAGTGTGCTTGGGTGCAGACTAGGGTGGCTGGAGCCTGCCCTGGTGGTCCCTCGGACACTGGGACCACCAGGGCAGGAGGCAGCCTGTATAATACACTTTGTAAACATTACAAAGTGTATTATACACTTTGTATGCGGCGATCCGGGAGCTAGTAACCCGCCGGCGCTTCCGAACGGCCGGCGGGTTACAGCGTGAGGTGGGCGGAGCCAGTCCCCGGCGGCCGAGCGCGTCACGAATGACGCGATCGCGCCGCCCATGCCCCTACAAGGACCGCCGCCATTTGTCTATACGGCGGTCCTTGCGGGGTCCACTTCCCGGCCGCCAATTGTCTATACGGCGGTCGGGAAGTGGTTAAAGTGGACCCAAATTAAAAAATACAAGATTTCAGAAATAAAATCTATTTTGTAAATTATAATGATAAATAGCAGCCTTTTTTTCAGCTGCATGATGACAAATATAAAATATTTTACATTTATTGGAGGAACCCCTCCCTACCTTTCATATTACCGGGAATTTCCGGCAAACTGGTGGAGGAGATGAAAAAAACAAAACACAGGCTGCTACTGATGATGTCACAGGGGAGGTGAACTCAGCTGGTGTGAGATTTCACATAGACGAAGCCCCTGTGCGGGAGGATTGCTGATGACAAACACACTCATGATCTAAAACCTCCTACTAAGCTCAGAAGTAATGGCTGCCACCTGTATAACCCTAGTGAAAAAAAGGGTGAAAAGCATGCACTGAAATGCTCATAGGCTTGAAGGAGTGGTTATTTATCTTTGTATGTGTCAGAGTGGTGCAACTAAATATTTTGAATTAAAAAAATGTTTGGTTTGGGTCCGCTTTAATGGCAGCAGGCCTTGATTTTTCCATTTGACAGTCTGTTAGGAACTCTGTGCAAAGGCTGTGTTTTCTATGAACAAACCGCTTCTCAAAACTGGATGATTTCAGGGTTGTAAAATTAAAAAATAAACAATATGCCCCTCAAAAAGTTTGTGCCTTCCCAAAAAAATCCCCATTCCTTCTCTAAAATAGGTCCCTACATGTCCCCCAATATTTTTCTTTCTTTTTACCTGGCCCGGGTGTCATTGTCTAACTACAGGAACTGTGCAGTGCCAACGGGATTGTGGGAATTTTTTTCTAGCTACAGTAAGAGGCTTATCTCAGCATGCAAGTAACAGAAAGCTTCCTATTTCGGATAATATAATAATACAAGGACCAGAAGGTACTTGAATCTCTCTTCAGACCCCTCCCCCAAGGAGCTAACATGGTGATGTAAGCCTGTTGTCTAGGTGATTTTTGCTGTGGGAGGGACAGTAAGCTGTAGCAGTAGGTAGGGGAAATTAACACTGAACTAGTTTGATAAAAAAAAAATCAAATACAAACAGTATAGGTAAACTGAATAAGCAATTTCTTATCGGATCATTTTTTTTAATTTTCAGTTAATAGTGAGATAAAACAATAGGAGCACTATGTACATTGTAAAGATTACTGTAGCAGCTTATCTTTTTCTGTGCTAGTCCTCTGAACTTTTGAGACTTGTAGCTAAAATCAACTAAGAATGTTTGCACTTCATAGCCCCAGGTTTTAATGCATCAGGTTACATTGATGACGTTGTTCCCCAATTTACACAACCTAAGAAATTTTAGCTTAGGTGCTAAAAGTTTAAATTCTGAGCTAGTCATTTTCTGAGCTAGTCACACAAGTAGAGAAATGAGAGGAACACTGTCCACTAAAGTAGCAGCTAGTCAAGGCTTAAAGGGAAGGTCCAAGAAGCCCCTGGTAAGTGAAACTCATTTTTTTATTTTGCTTGAACCTTCCCTTTAAAGAACACTTAGTTGAACTTATCCATCCGGACCAGGCCGGGTTTACTCCAACCCGGGAGGCAAGAGATAACATAATTAAAACTGTTTCCCTCATAGACAGAGCACAATCCAATCAAATCCCAATGTGTATTCTCACAGTGGATGCAGAGAAGGCGTTCGACAGGATCCATTGGTGCTTTCTTAAAGAGACCCTAGCCCAAATAGGCCTTGGCCATAATCTTCTCCATAAAATTATGAGCCTTTACGGCAACCCCTCTGCCCGGGTACGTGTCAATGGGATCCTGTCGGACGCCTTCGACATCAAAAATGGGACGAGGCAGGGGTGCCCGTTGTCGCCCCTCCTTTACATTCTTTGTATGGAGCACTTCGCTAGGGCCCTCAGGGATAACCCAGATATTGGCGGCATGAGATATGGTGAATCATCGGCCAAGATTTCTCTTTTCGCTGATGATCTTCTACTTTACATCACTGACCCGCTAATCTGCCTGCCCAACTTCCTCAAAGAGGCTAATGAGTTTGGGGATATGAGTAACTTTAAAATTAATTTCTCCAAGTCTGAGATCCTCAATATTTCATTGCCCCAGAATACGGCCCTGACCCTCCAGTCCCCCTTCCCTTTCAGATGGGTCAAAGACTCTATCAAATATTTGGGGATACATATCCCACACCAACTCTCCAACTTATTTAGTCTAAACCTCCCACCACTCACTGACAAAATCTTCAGGGACCTACACTCGTGGAGGAATCTACATATCCCCTGGCTAGGCAGAGCAAATGTAATCAAAATGGATATTTTATCTCGCCTTCTGTATGTCCTACAGGCTATTCCTATTATTATCCCTAACATTTTCTTTACCCAACTAAGATCTAAGCTCAGCTGCTTCCTTTGGCAGGGGAGAAAGCCCCGTACAAATATCAATCTTTTATTTAGACCTAAAGAAGACGGAGGGCTAGGCCTTCCCAACTTCCAAAAGTATTACGAGTCCTCTCTGCTGTCCCTGATTGTGGATTGCTTCCATGACAGAACACAGAAACAGTGAGTGTCTATTAAGGCAACCGCTGACCCTGTTGATCTCAGGGCGTTACTCTGGACTCCCAGAGCCAAGAGACCCCAATCATTCCCTTCTCCAATTCTGTTCCAGAACGATACTAGAGCGCTGGGATAGAATCAGAAACAAATATAAATTATCCTCGATACCTGGTCCCCTTACACCCATTCTAGACTATGCTGACTTTGGCCCTGGAATGGGCTTAGATTCCTTCTTAGGTAGACAAAGACAACAATGGCCTCAGATAAGACACTACATCACTGGTTCTTGTGCCATCAATTCAAGTTATTTTACCGGTCACTGAAGCCTAGAGGCAACATACACAGATCCCTTACTGCCTTTGAAAATCTCTGCTCACTGGCCTCAAGACCTGAACACCAGCTCTCCCAAATATACAGTATCTTGAACTCTGATTCTGGGGAGGGGTCTCTGCAGAGGTTGATGGATGCTTGGCATAATGACCTTGGAAAGCAGATTAACACGGAGGACTGGGATAAAGCTTTTACCTTGGCTCACAAGATGTCCCCCTCAGTCCTTTTTCAAGAAAGGAACTATAAACTCATCACTAGATGGTATAGAGACCCTCTCAGATTATCAAAATTCCAACCTAATACTTCTGGCCGGTGCTGGAGATGTGATAATGAACTAGGGGATTTCCTTCACATTTGGTGGTCCTGTAGCAAACTTAGAAGTTTCTGGGAGAAGGTGTTCAACCTTCATGAAATCCTGTACCTAAGCCCTTTGCCCGCTTCCCCTGAGGTTGCTCTCCTTTCCATCCTTCCCGGATCCATATCCAAGGCTAAAAAATCAATGTTCCGATTCATTTTGATAGCAGCCAGAGGTTTAATCGCTAGAAAATGGCTCCAGAAGGATCCACCTGACCTACCAGATCTGATTTAATTTATTAATCATATAATGAGAATAGACGAACTTGCTTCCGCAACCCAAGCAAATCCCCACAAATTTACCGCTAGATGGGCGATCTGGGTGGAGTTCAGAGATTCCCCAGCCCTTCAGAGCTTTCTCCACAACTAGTCTCATCCCCCCCACCATTAGACCCACTGGAGCCCTAGGCGAAGCCTGTAGTCATATCTGAACTCACCCATCACCCGCCGTTGAGCTAGCTTCTCATATTATCCCTACTCAGCCCCTTGGGGCGTTTCTACATCCTCCCCTCCACTCTCCTCTTCTGCTTTCAATAATAGTAATGACTCCAAACCAAGGTTATTACACACAGTTTTACGTAGTTTTATTCTATCTTGCATGGCAATTGGTACACATACGTATACAAGAGTTTACCCTCAAGCTCTGTTGCAATTTTCATGCAGTCAGACGTAGTTCTGGTCTAGAGTTGGAGGTGTCCTGATTGACCTAAGCGACACCCATCTCATTTGCAAGAATACTGCTCTAACTCAACCTAGGCCAGCTTAATTTCTCATAATATGCATGCTAAGGTGTTGATTGTTACTGATTATTTTAATATGTGCTGAATACCAACGTTGGTGTTTTGTTCCCTCCCGCACCTCCCTCCCTTACACTTCCTTCCCTCCCCTACTACCCTTCTTCCCCCCTATTTCCCACCTCCCCCTGTCCCCTCCCCTCTCCCCTTGCTTCTCCTCCCCCCCGATACTCCACCCACATCAAAATTTGGTACAAATGGCCCTGAGCCAGTTGTTTCATATGACCTTTTCACAGTGTATGTTTAAGACATGTATAATTTGCAATGTGGTTCTTTGTTTCAACTTGATACCTCAATAAACCTAAATTTTTGAAAAAAAATAGCAGCTAGTCACACAAGTAGAGAAATGGAAGGAGCAGTGTCCACTTAATAGTGGCTAGTTACACAAGTAGATGAGAGGACCACTGTGCACTAAATGTGGCTAGTCACAAGTAGAGAAATGAGTGAGCACTGTCCACTTAATAGTGGCTAGTCACACAAGTAGAGAAATAGGAGGAAATAGGATGAGCACTGTCCACTAAATAGTGGCTAGTCGCACAAGTAGAGAAATGAGGAGCACTGTCCACTAAATAGCGGCTAGTCACACAAGTAGAGAAATGGGAGGAGCAGTGTCCACTAAATAGTGGCTAGTCACACAAGTAGAGAAATGGGAGGAGCAGTGTCCACTAAATAGTGGCTAGTCACACAAGTAGAGAAATGGGAGGAGCAGTGTCCACTAAATAGTGGCTAGTCAGGCAAGTAGAGAAATGAGCACTGTGCACTAAATAGTGGCTAGTCACACAAGTAGAGAAATGGGAGGAGCAGTGTCCACTAAATAGTGGCTAGTCAGGCAAGTAGAGAAATGAGCACTGTGCACTAAATAGTGGCTAGTCACACTGTCCGCTTAATAGTGGCTAGTCACACAAGTAGAGAAATAGGAGGAAATAGGATGAGCACTGTCCACTAAATAGTGGCTAGTCGCACAAGTAGAGAAATGAGGTGCACTGTCCACTAAATAGCGGCTAGTCACACAAGTAGAGAAATGGGAGGAGCAGTGTCCACTAAATAGTGGCTAGTCACACAAGTAGAGAAATGGGAGGAGCAGTGTCCACTAAATAGTGGCTAGTCAGGCAAGTAGAGAAATGAGCACTGCGCTAAATAGTGGCTAGTCACACAAGTAGAGAGATGAGCACTGTGCACTAAATAGTGGCTAGTCACACAAGTAGATAAATGGGAGGAGCAGTGTCCACTAAATAGTGGCTAGTCAGGCAAGTAGAGAAATGAGCACTGCACTAAATAGTGGCTAGTCACACAAGTAGAGAGATGAGCACTGTGCACTTAATAGTGGCTAGTCACACAAGTAGATAAATGGGAGGAGCAGTGTCCACTAAATAGTGGCTAGTCAGGCAAGTAGAGAAATGAGCACTGCACTAAATAGTGGCTAGTCACACAAGTAGAGAGATGAGCACTGTGCACTAAATAGTGGCTAGTCACACAAGTAGAGAAATTAGCACTGTGCACTAAATAGTGGCTAGTCACACAAGTAGATGGGAGGAGCACTGTCTACTAGATAGTGGGCTTCTGCTGTTAATAGAAATCCTAAATGTCTGTAACTTAACAAATGGCTGCAGACTAGGTACTTACTAACGATACAATCTTGAGTATACAATCTTATCACTTCTATTTTAATATGACAGACTACCTAAAATAGCCGTTAAAATATTTACTCAGTTTACTCCTCTACTACATATATTTGGTAATCTCGTACAATCAAAATGGTATCTTTGGATGGACACCTTATAATAGGTAATTTCTATTGGAATTAATTTACAAAACTTCTGTTTTAGATCATTTTTATTAATATTTCGGTGACATTATTCAGATTTTTGTATAAACCCAGTAATGACTGGTTTTCTTGAGACTGTGTTTACAAGCGTTTTATTAATCAGCATTAATTCTACGTATTTAGCCTTCTTTTTTGGCTGTAGTATATTTATATCTAACAGTTGCAATTTTTGTAAAGCTTCCAGGTCAAAGTCATCAATTCAGCATCTAGTGCGCCAGGATTTACCCAAACTGGCATACCAGAAACTTAAAGGCAAAAGCCCTGGAGTCATTTTCTTGCCTGGTTTTGCATCAGATATGAATGGGCAGAAAGCAGTGGCTCTTGAAGATTTCTGCAAATCTCTGGGACACTCGTATATTCGGTAATTAGCATATTTACTGCTGTTTGAAGAATGCTTTAGGGTTGTCTTTACAGTATCTCACAAAAGTACTCCTTACACACACTTTTTTTTCCTTACTATCTTTTTATGGGACAACACTTAAAGAGACACTGAAGTCTCTTAAAAATCCTTTTTTTTATCACAAAATATTGTTTAACATATTAGCCCTAACTAAACCGCCGCATCCCGCCGCTGTACACTATCTAAATCCCCCCCCCCCCCCCAAACGCGCCCTCCCTCTCCCCTGCAAAATCCGCGACTTTCTTGGTCGTGGATTTTGCTTCCCTGTGCTCTTCCGTGTGAGGCAGAGCTATGAGCTGCAGCTCTGCCTCTACACGTGTCTCTGAGAGGCAGAGCTGCGTCTCATAGCTCTGCCTCTCACGGAAGCGCTGCCTGGATTGCGTCCCTAGTTAGGGGGATTTAGATAGTGTACAGCGGTTTAGTTAGGGCTAACATGTTATACAATATTTTGTGATAAAAAAGGATTTTTAAGAGACTTCAGAGTCTCCTTAAGATATGACACTTTGATACAATGTAAAGTTGTCAGTGTACAGCTTGTGTAACAGTGTAAAATTGCTGTCCCATTAAAATAACTCAACACACAGCCCTTAATGTCTAAACTGCTGGCAACAAAAGTGAGTACACTCCTAAGTGAAGAATGTCAAAATTCTGCCCAAAGTGTCAATACTTTGTGTGCTCACCAATATCTTTCAGCACGGTTTTATATTTTTTTATACCACAGCTTATTTCCCATTCGACCTGATCAGTTTTTAGTAAACTTGCTTGTACCTATAACATGTTGGGTACCTTCTTTACAGCAAATGTGAAGTGTTTTTCATTTTTTAAAGTCGGATACTTACTTGTAGGAAGGTTTTGGATCTCATAAAGCTTTCTTTGTCCTCTCACATTACCATAACAGTGCTCTCTCCCATTTGAGTTTGCTACCTACTACTTAAATGTGGCATGTATGGGAGTGACATTAAGAGTTCCTACTAAGTACAAACTAGGAATCTTATCAGTTTCTTTCTGGTGGGGCCATTTGAGAATATGAAACTGACATTTTTAAATTGTAAACCTACAATTGTTTTTCATATGCCATCCAATTAAAATGCTTTGAAATGAGGCTTGCCCAACCCCCATCTCAATTTGAAACCAAACAATACCAGCTTGAATGACATTGGTCTATGTGATTCCTAAGGCCTCGTTCACATCTGCTGCGCTGAAAAACGTGTTAAAGTGCATGGTAAAAAACGCATGCGCTTGTGCGCGCTTTAGTCCGCGTTTCTGTGCGTTGCGCTGCGCTTCTTTAAAGCACGTTTTGCTTACTGTAGCAGCAGCAGTTGTCAATAAAACTTTGTTTTTGTATGTAAATGTATTTTTTTCTCCAATTAGGGGTAAAAAAACGCATGCGCTTCTATGCGCTTGTACGCGCTTCTATGCGCTAAAAAAGCGGACCCATTCACTTGCATTGCTGTGCGCTTTACAGCTCAGCGCACAGAAATGCATGCAACCCTACGTTTCTGTAACGCTGCTCAGCGCAGCGCATAGATGTGAACCAGCTACATTTAGTCACATGGACAAATGAATACCTTGCTGAACGCACAGGGCAGTGCGCTGTGGAAAGCGCACAGAAACGGCCCTGATGTGAACGAGGCCTAATACATTTTAAGAGGCTGTAATTCAGAACCACTAAACCAACATACTTAAAATGTGGTATGTTTTATTTTACCCAGGGTGCTAACAAGTACCAAAAAAAGCCCCCACCACCAGGGCCAGATTTAGGGAAAGGCCCCCAAAGCCCAGGACTAGGGCGAATTTTAACCATGGGGCGGATGACAGGTTGACTGCACCTGTCACCAGTCATTGCCTTGCTGCAGAAGATCGATAGCCGACCCTAGCCGCCCCGCTGTGCTCAGCACTGATCCTGTGTCTGTGTGCAGCTAGCGGGAGCGACTTCCGGCTGGCGGCTACAAGTGACGTGGTGGAGGCAGCGAGCAAATGTGCGCTTGCACTGCGCCACTATGATCTCCCTATTGCCAGGCATATCATCCCCTCTGTCAGCGCTGCCTCTACAGTCAGTGGGCAGAGCCGCGGCTGCAGAACCCACTGTCTATAAATGCAAGTCAGTGACGGCAGAGGCAGCCCGGCCAGGACAGTGCTGATGGGGAGGTCTCCTGGTGCTGCTGGGTCTGATATGAATCATTGCCCCAGGCACAGATCGAGATCCCCTGAAGCTGAAGTCAGTGATGTCAGAGGCAGCCAGGACAGTGCTGATGAGGAGGTCTCGTGGTGCTGCTGGGTCTGATATGAATCAGAGCCCCAGGCACAGATCGAGATCCCCCTGATGCAATGTATTCCAGAAGCTCTGCTCCTGCCTGTGTGTGGTGGTGAAGAATGAAGGGGAGAAAAAGTGCTGAATTATGAGCTGCAGACAGATAATGCATGTTATCAGTAAGTACGTGGAAACTACTTACTATTCTGTTTAATTACTCTCAATGACGTTCTTTTTCAATTTTCAGTGCCCATCCCCCCTCCACCTAACAAAACAAATGTCTCTTTGTAAATTTTAAAAGGTAGCCATGCCTGGAAGCATCTTACTAGTCCCCATACTCAGATTTGCCTTGATCTGCTGTGGCCCCATAATGCTGTATCCACTCCATGCTCCTACTCAGCTGTGCACAGCTGCCATGGCCAAGAGCATCCAAACTGCACATGCTTTGAACACTCCTGGATGCAGCTGCTGTACACACCCTTTTAGCTGCATGGACTCCATGCATCGCGTGTGTGAGCGCTGTCAGGGCTCGTTCACACTAGGGGCCTTTTCCGCCTTTTTTTTAAGCGCAACGCTTGTGCAATGATTCCCTATGAGAGAGTTCTGAGTGGTTCGTTTCTGATCCACTCAGCAAAGCGGTGCCTGTACGATTTTTGAGGCTTTTTGCTATAATGGAAGGTATAGGAAAAACACAAAACGCTCACAAAATCGCTTTGTGCAGCAATTGCGTTTGCGTTTTTAAGAATAAATACTATGGGCTTGATTCACAAAAGCGTGATAACTCGGTTATAACGCCTAAAAGCTTTGCACGTGCAAACCAGGGTGCTAAGTAATTTGCACCATAGTTTACATGTGCAAACTAGAGTGCAAACTACTTAGCACCCTGGTTTGCACGTGCAAAGCTTTTAGGCGTGATAACTCAGTTATCACCCTTTTGTGAATCAAGCCCATAGTATTTATTCTTTTCTGGGTCAAAGAGTTCACTTCCTGACTTGCATCAGGGAGTGAATTACAAAACCTCTTTCAAAATGCGCTTAGAAAATCGGATTTTACAAAAACAGTGCTCAGTGGAGCGCCAGGAGGGGGAAAAAACCAGCGCATGAAAACGTTCGTGGTTTCATTTTTAGGTGTGAATGGGGTAGTTGTGAATGGGGTAGTTGTGAATGGGGTAGTTGCTTTTTTGTCCTGAAATGGAAAAAAATTCTATTTTACTTACCTGGGGATGCCGCTTCTTCCAGCCCCCCTTTGCCTTATAGGTCCCCTTGGTTTCCTCTCAGTCCATTACTTTGTCCCATGTCACCCTCCAAAAGCTTGCCCACTAGACAGTTGTGGGTAACTGTGCATGTGGCCCAGGCTGTCGTGGCCAGGAACATTTTGTACATGAGTAGAAAGCCATGGGAGCACAATCGAGGAGGTCCTTGCATGGTAGCCCATGACTGGCGAGCCTTAAGAGGGGGATGGTGACACAACAGAGGGGACCAGGAGGAAACAGAGGGACCTGTAAGGATTGGGGGGAGAAGCCCCAGGTATCGGGTATTCTTTAAAATCTCACTAACTGCAGGAGGTGACAGTTTTACTTTGTTGGAAGTATGGATCAGTGTGCCGATTGGTACTGGTGTTCCGAATGCTTCTTAACAGATCTCAATTTGAAACTGTTGCGCATGGCAGCAAGAAGGGTTTAACTCACCCTTATCGCTACCTCTGTGCCCTGCCCTTTATTTTGTGTTTCAGCTCTCCAGCTTCTTTCTCCATTACCTCCTTCTGGGGGATAGAGAAAGTAGCTGGAGAGGGCACGGAAGCAGTGAAGGGTGAGTGAACAGCCATTCCCCCACCCCCGTGCGCAACAGTTTCAATTTAAGCTCTGTTCTGAGGCATTAGGAACACCAGTACCTGGGATGCTGTTGGTCAGGGGGCGGGTGGTGACAGTGGGCCTTGGGCGGCAAAAAGTACAAATCCGGCCCTGCCCACCACAATCTAAAAGCAGGTTAGTCAGAAAATGTGTGTTTATTTGAAATGGAATGTCCTTTTCATAATGTTTTTTTCATTTTTAGGTTTGATTACACTGGATGTGGTAGTTCTGAAGGAGACATAAAAGAGTGTACAATAGGCAAATGGAAGAAAGATGTACTTGCTATTCTGGACGAAGTGTCTGAAGGACCACAGGTTATTTGGATAATATTATACATCAAAATGTGAAGCTTTATACTAAGGGCCCATTTCCACTTGTGCGGTGCGAATCGCCGCGGTAAAAATTCGCATGCGAATGCAAATTTCGCATGTGGGTGTATGCGAATTTTCATGCGAATTCGCATGACAATTCGCATGAATGACGCTGTATGCGAATTTAACCATGGCAGTGCTGGTGTGCATTTCCATTGATTTCCATGCGAATTCGCATACCAAAGCCGCAGGCGATTTCCCTATTAAATACATTAGCGGCGATTTGCATGCATTCCACACGCAGGCGAATTCTGAGGGCTCTGGCGTGCAGAAAAATCCTGCACAGAAAAACGCTCAGGAAAATTGACAAGTGGAAACAGGCCCATCCACTTGTATTGGCTGTGCGAATCTGCATGCAGGAAACGCATGCAGATTCACGATAGTGGAAGCGGGCCCTAACACGTTCTTCTTGTGAGATTTTTTTGGTATTCAGTTAGTGTTTTTGTTTCTTTTCCTGTCTTGCTTCTTCAGTCATTTTCTTTAGACATTTTGCCTGCTCAGGCTGTAGTTTTTTCCAGTCAGTGTGCTATAGCTGCAAATGGCTGATGTATATGTTACGGCCAGAAGCCAAAGTGTAGCCACTTCGCGTTCTGGCCAGCCACTTCGGGTTCTGGCCGGCCAATGTGCGAAGTGGCCACAGCGCAGCGGCCAATGTTAGAAATGTAATGATTTAAGTAAGTTCAATGTATTTTACGGCCGTCTCGCTGCGGCCAATTGTATTACAACTTTAGTTAATTTATTGAGATGAAGCCGTTGGCTTTCGCACTGCCTCCTCTCCTCCTCCCCCCCCCCCCCCTTCCCCGCCCTCCCCGCCTCTCTCCTCTACCTGCCTCCTATACAATACGGAGCAGCCGGGGACATGCGTGTCCCCGAGAGTCGTTCGTCGCGGCAGGGAAAGCAGAGCGGAGAGGCTGCAGACATTGCTTCTGCCAGCACCCGCTGTGCAGGAACGGCAGGATTCCCCTGCCGTGACGAACAACTCTCGGGGACACGCATGTCCCCGGCTCCTCCGTATTGTATAGGAGGCAGGGAGAGGAGAGAGGCGGGGGGGGGGGGGGGGGGGAATTAGGAGAGGAGGCAGTGCGAAAGCCGGCAGCTTCATCTATTACATTGCCGCCGGCTTAATTTCATTAAATTAACCAAGTTGTAATACATTTGGCCGCACCGAGACGGCCGTAAAATACATTGAACTTATTGTAATCATTACATTTCTAACATTGGCCGCTGCGCTGCGGCCACTTCGCACATTGGCTTCAATTCATCAAAGGGTGTTCGATAACAAAATCCCAGTCCTTAAAATACCGCATTCGGTATTTTACACTTCACTGTGCTAATTCATCAATATTTTCACACATGTGGTAGAGGTTCGTTAAGTTACCGAAGTACTACGGCTTCAGTTCATCAAAGGCTGTTGGATAACAGCAGAGTGGTGCAGAGCAGCTTGGAATGTCTCTGTGTTGTTACAAGCTGATAACAATAGAAGGCATCCAGACATCCCTTTACATGTAAATGTGTTATATTTACTGTTACTTATACTGCCTCTGCTGCTCTGAATCTGTCCATCAGTGTTTCTTAACATTTTACTTATTTGCCACAACGTAGATAAACTTCCTGGAGACATTACAAATGCCATGCTTGGTGATTTCACCACTTGCATCTTTGCATATTCAAACAGGGACTCAAAGGATTAGACCACAGAAGGACATCTGGGGATATCTTTTGTCCTGTTCTCTCTGCTCACTGCCTGGGGGGTCTGGAAGCTTGTGTGGAGAAGCCTGTGTGACCTATCAGCAACTATCAGCGGCACTTGCAGGAGAACAGGGGCTGTTTCTATTGGCTGCCTGCTCCTGTTAATCATGAAAACATTCACACAGAAGGCTTTCGAAGCCTGTAAGGACAGGGGAGAGCTGGAGATAAACACCGAATGTGCTAGCGAATGTGGTAACCTTGATGAATTAACATTTACTGACATTTGCTGACATGTGTTGAGCACAAGTCGGTAATTTATCTCATTGCTCTGTCATTTCAGCTTCTCATTCGGTAACAGCTTTGATGAATTAACATTTTCTTAAGTGCTCCGTTAACTCAGCTGTTTTCAGCATTACCGAATGCGGTAATGCTTGATGAATTGAAGCCATTGGCCGGCCAGAACCCGAAGTGGCTGGCCAGAACGCAAAGTGGCCACACTTCGGGTTCTGGCCGTAACATATACATTCATGTGCCAGAGTTCTTTCACAGTTTATACCACACCAACATTAACTACATGTCTATGCAGCCTGTGCCCAACGATGTAGCCCAACGGATTGGGTCCATATCCCCATTGGGCGACATCCATCTAGTGTGTGTATGTTCCTTTAACTTGTAATTTGCTGTTCCTTCAAGGGGTCAGCATTTCATTTCAGTTTTTTTTTCAGTGAAACAAGTTGACCTACTAGTATTTTTTGGAATGTGGAAAGAAGAGAAGAGCCTGGAGCAAATGTGTGCAGTAGTGAGACAACACACAGCTTTTGTGTTCATAGGGCCCTTGATGGGAAACAGAACCTAAAGCATGAAGCAGGGGATGTTTACAAATCCTGCTAGTAGGAATGGCAATATGGTGTGGTGGAGCAGGTACATTTGCTTTGCTACCACATAGCATTGTATTTACACAATTTCCATCATTTGTTGCTTTATGTACAACACTATTGCATGACCTCTCCACTTTAGAAGATTGCCATTTATGAAATATTAAGCCTTTTAATGCTTAATTAATAAATGTCCAGCAACTTCCTGTACTTTAACCTGAGTTAAAGCAAACCTGTATTGCCCCCGGGAAAAAAAAGTTAGATACTCACGATAAAAGAAGGAAGCCTCTGCTCCATATTCTTCCTACATCCTCCTCCACCCCACCGCTGCTGGCGAGACACTCTTCTAGTTTGCGGCCACACTCTTCGTATATAAGTGCGGATGTACTGCCCATGGGTGAGATCGGCAGCACCTGCTTAGCAAGCCAAAGCTGCTTGTTAAAGGGACTCTGTAACAACAATGTCATTGTGTTTTCTACCATCCTACAAGTTCCTAAACCTATTATAATGTGCTCTGGCTTACTGCAGCACTTTATACTAGCACCATCTCTGTAATAAATCAGCTTATCTTTCCCCTGTCGGACTTGTCCTCCTGTGTCTGGAAGGCTGCCAACTCTTCAGTGTGATCTGCTATGCATGCCCCCACTGCAGGCCCCTCTCTATGCACACTCCCCTGTGTGTGTGTGTGTTATTTACATTAGCCAGCTTTTCTCTGCTCTCTTATCTTTTACAAGCTGGATAAATCCTCTGTTCACATACTGATGAGTCACATACTGCAGAATTACAGACAACCGGGCAGAGCTGTCTGCAAGAGTAAACAAACAATCAGCTTGTAACTCTTCAGTGAGCTGCAGGGGGAAAGAAACACACAAATGATCTCTTGAGATTCAAAAGGAAGGCTGTATCAGCCTGATTGTGTGTATGGATGTATTTTCTATGTGTGGACATACTGTACATCAACCTACTTCCTGTTTTGGTGGCCATTTTGTTTGTTTACAAACAAACTTTTTAAAACTGTTTTTGACTACTTTTAATACGGCGGGGAGCGGCGAAATTGTGACAGAGGGTAATAGGAGATGTCTCTAACACACTGGTATGTTTACTTTTGTGTGATTTTAACAATACAGATTCTCTTTAACTAGCACGAGACCTAACTAGACCTTGATTCTGGGTTACATGGTCAAGAAAGCGCATACTTGTGTCACGTGACCCAGCTGCCTAACCTACTATTACCATTGATTTAAAGCTACAATCCAACATTTCCAATCTGCATTGCTAAAACAGTGTTGCTGAAATTTTTTCCATTTTATATCTGTCAGGGTTGTCTGAAACATTATTTGCTTTTGATATTTTAAAATGTTCATCAAGATTAGTGTTTAAGAATAAATTGACAACATGAACAGAAAGTGCTAGGGCTCCATAATTTCTAGCTCTAGAGGAAAATGATCTGTTGAATTTATTTTTTTATGTTGCTTTAGAATTCTCTAGCAATTTTTTATTCTGAAACCCAGAGAGACGTTCTGCCGGCTGTGACAATAGAAAAATCAGTTTGCATTGTGTCAAGTGGGCAAATAAATGAGTTAATTTTCTGCACTTCCTGTCCTCCTTACAGGAAGTGGATACAGCTCTTTTTAATGGGGCAAGAGCATGATGAAGGAATGGTGTTCCTCTGCTCATAGTAAATCTACAGTTTTGGGAGGTGGGGGGGGGGGGGGGGTGCAGAGAGATTTCTTGACCTGCTTTTTCATCAGCTATGCCAGCTGTAGTTTGAAGTCAGAGAGCATAGCATAGGACATCTGTGCAGCTCTTTTCGGATGACAGGTGCAGAATTATAATTAGAACAGTTATATGTATTAATAGTCAGTAATGATGTGACAGCGCTCCTCTTCCTTTCTACAATTCAAAAAATAGACAACCGCACATAGTGCATTACTGTAATCACAGAATACAAGTCCCCCACACATGCATATGTGCTCAAATGTGCATCACTCGTGGTCTCTACAACCCCTCCGCACTAGCAGCTCACCAGATGGACACCACCTCACAATCCAGGTGGGTCTAGCACTTGGCCTTTAGAGCGGCCAACTCCAATGACAGCTTCCACAGCTCCTTTGTTCACAGTTAGATAATCCGTATTTAATGATTAGTTCCACATGTAAAAGATAGTATAAAAACACACATAGCGTAAAACAGTTTAGCTAAAAGTTATGGCCTGCGCAATATCAGCGCACTCACGTATATAGGAGGATATCAGGCATCTCGGGCATTGCAGCTCTACAGTAAAGCTCCTCTGCTGGCGGTGTCGGCGTCCCGATTTCCCCGCTTCTCGTAGCAGCCTGTCTCCTAGATCCCAGTGACGTCAGCGCTCCTGGTCACGCCCAACGCTTTTCGTCCAATGGACTCATCAGGGGCTGATGTCACTAGGGCGCCGACGTCTCTTATACCCGGGGCTGGCCCTAATGTGCAATCCATGGGCGCCTAGGGCGCACTGCATATTCACATCCCCTCGTTCCTAGCTCTTACGTCATCAGTGGCCGTCTGGAACGCTATTGTTCCGGCCCTCCCTGATGACTTGGGGCTCTGGTTTGAGTTAGTGCCATCTTGTGGCAGATCCACTAACTTCCACTCATTTAGCTGAAACTGATTTCAATCTAAGTTAATGCCATCTTGTGGCCCCTTAGTTAACTTCCTTATAGATTCCACTTGTTAAGCTAAACCTGCCTTGAAAATGCCTCGTGGAGATAATGGACGGTATGTAAATATGTAATTAGAGATGGGGATAAAAAATTGTTTATAAAAAAATCCATTTGTTTAAAAAAAGGGGGGTTTAAATTAATGATGAGGGTTCCAATGTTCTCAGGTCCTGTGATTTTTGTTTTTAATTTTTTAATTTTTATTTTTATTTACTATTCTTCATTTTTTTATTTGTTCTAATTTAATAAAAAATGCTAAAAAATTAATGGAACAGTCTGACCTATTACAAGACAGACAACCATCAGCAGTCAGGAGTAGAGATTTTGACTTGCTGTTTGACTATAGCCATCAATACAGAGATGTTGAGTCTATAATTATGAAACACTGGCGCATTCTCAACTGGATGGGACAATAGGGAGGGCACTCCCAAAAAAACCCGGATTCATATACCGGAAGGCGCCCAATCTTAGGTCAAAGCTAGTCCCCAGTTTCCAGGATCCCCCGAAGGTGAACACGGCCAATCTTCTGGGTCAAAGGGGATTCTTTCCCTGCCGGGACTGCAGGGGTTGTAGAGAGGCACAGCCCTGCAAAGGGGACACTCTCACTGCGAAAAACACAGGTTACCAACATAGGATAAGACAGTGCATCACGTGCCGTACCAAAGGGGTGATATATGTTTTCAAATGCCCCTGCGGGCTAGAGTATGTGGGGCGCACCACCCGATCATTGCATAAAAGGATAGGGGAGCATGTGGCAAACATAATCAAAGGGTTGGCCACACATAGTGTTTCAAACCACTTTAAAACACATCACAATAGAGACCCTACTGGACTGAGGTTTATGGGGGTAGAGTCACATGTTAAGAGGTGGAGGGGCTCAAGTGTAGTGAGGGATATCTCCCAAGCGGAGGGGAGGTGGATATTTAATATGCGGTCACTGTCCCCGGGGGGACTCAATGTAGAGTTTGATTTAAACTGTTTTATTACAAATGATGTATGAAATCTGGACACTGAGAATCCTGTGGCTCCTCTACAGACTTAAAATGGGGGTCATTAAATTGCTTACATCACCACACTAGCTAAGGGGAGTGGGCATAGAGGCCAAATAAGGGCACAGTATATGGTGGGATGGAGACACACAGCATTCTCCCTCAGTAGGCGGGTGCCAATGTAGGCACAGCAGCATGTAAACTGAGGAGGTGTCAAACACTGGGTTCAAAGTGATGGCTGCTATCCATTAGCAGGGGATTCCGGCAAGGGATTGCAGCCCAAGAATAAATAACCACTGCCTGATAAATAATTAACCCACCAAACTTAGAGAATAGTGGCCTAAGTAACAAACTCTAAAATATCAATTCAAAATTGAAACTAAGGACAATAACACTGAGCTCTATATTCTCAGCCCTCTCCAATATGGGTATTGCTGGCCCTTGTAGCTTAATAGGGAAGGTTATGATGGTTATTTCCAATCAGTCCCTTACTGTGAAGGGAACATGCAGGAGGGAGGGAAGGATTTATTCCATCATTTTTTAGCATTTTTTATTAAATTAGAACAAATAAAAAAATGAAGAATAGTAAATAAAAATAAAAAACAAAAATCACAGGACCTGAGAACATTGGAACCCTCATCATTAATTTAAACCCCCCTTTTTTTAAACAAATGGATTTTTTTATAAACAATTTTTTATCCCCATCTCTAATTACATATTTACATACCGTCCATTATCTCCACGAGGCATTTTCAAGGCAGGTTTAGCTTAACAAGTGGAATCTATAAGGAAGTTAGCTAAGGGGCCACAAGATGGCATTAACTTAGATTGAAATCAGTTTTAGCTAAATGAGTGGAAGTTAGTGGATCTGCCACAAGATGGCACTAACTCAAACCAGAGCCCCAAGTCATCAGGGAGGGCCGGAACAATAGCGTTCCAGACGGCCACTGATGACGTAAGAGCTAGGAACGAGGGGATGTGAATATGCAGTGCGCCCTAGGCGCCCATGGATTGCGCATTAGGGCCAGCCCCGGGTATAAGAGACGTCGGCGCCCTAGTGACATCAGCCCCTGATGAGTCCATTGGACGAAAAGCGTTGGGCGTGACCAGGAGCGCTGACGTCACTGGGATCTAGGAGACAGGCTGCTACGAGAAGCGGGGAAATCGGGACGCCGACACCGCCAGCAGAGGAGCTTTACTGTTGAGCTGCAATGCCCGAGATGCCTGATATCCTCCTATATACGTGAGTGCGCTGATATTGCGCAGGCCATAACTTTTAGCTAAACTGTTTTACGCTATGTGTGTTTTTACACTATCTTTTACATGTGGAACTAATCATTAAATACGGATTATCTAACTGTGAACAAAGGAGCTGTGGAAGCTGTCATTGGAGTTGGCCGCTCTAAAGGCCAAGTGCTAGACCCACCTGGATTGTGAGGTGGTGTCCATCTGGTGAGCTGCTAGTGCGGAGGGGTTGTAGAGACCACGAGTGATGCACATTTGAGCACATATGCACGTGTGGGGGATCTGTGTTCTATGATTACAGTAATGCACTATGTGCGGTTGTTTATCTCTGTTTGAATTGTAGAAAGGAAGAGGAGCGCTGTCACATCATTACTGACTGTTATCCAAGGACTTGTGATAGCGAACACTCGATCGAAGCATCTGTTACTGATTACACCTTATTGTATTTTGATATTGTTTGCTGGCAGGCGCAGTTTGTGTCTATTATAATTATATATGTATTAATAGGCTATTGAATATCTGTCAGTCCACACTGAAAGCTGTATAGTCTAATTTCTGTGACTGGAGATGGACTTGGGGGAAGAAAAGAAAAGGGTGTGGACTTTGATTATGTTTGCAATTGCTCTTTAATTGGTGTGTGTGTAACAGTTCCAATTCTATGTTGCAAACTATTCTTACACATTGAAGCGCGCATACATCTAAGAAGGGAACCATGCTAATTTTGGTGCCGGGGAAACCTTCTTGTGGAGTATTGATAACACTACAGATATTCCTCTATAGTCAGTTGCTAATTCAGCAACCTATTGGTAATTTTTGCAGCTATTATACTAACAGCTAACCCTGGTCTTATACTAACCCTTGCTCTACTAATTACTAACCCTAACGGTCATTCCCCCTTCACGGCGCTGCAAAATCCACAGGTAATTAACAATAAACCTGACATTATCATCAAGCAAGCCCTCCCTAGACCAATGCCTACCCTAAACGCCCCCACTGCAAATTCTACCAATATCCATGCTGCAGTTTAGTGCCCTTCAATGGCCAATAGTCTCTATCACACAGTTCATGTGTAATGAAGAAACAGAGGATTTCAGGACAGTTACCAGGGAAACTCGTTATTGAGGGTACATACTGTAGGGTGTAACCAAACAATAATCAACACTGCCAACAGCTGTTTTGATTGCAGGGCATGCCTCCTCGGGGTAAAAGTGGCTTCAGCACTATGTACTATACATTATTCTTCCAGTCCTAGGTGAATTTATTTGTCAACTACGTTGAGAAAGAAAGTTGGTGTTGGTCTTAAAAAGGCTAAGTCAAGCGCAGTTAGTAATATAGATAGTCTGTTAGTACAGAGTTCACCTCTCAGTCAAGACATAAAATGTTTAGTGAAATGACTTTAATGTGCCTTCAAAAAGAATTACATACAAAATAGGGTAGTTTTATTATTAAAAGGATTTCAGTGACTGTATCTAGCCCAGAGGTGTCAAACTCAATCGTGTAAGGGGCCAAAATCTAAAACGTATTCCAAGTCGCGGGCCAGATGATTAAGATTCAACATTTACTGGACAGTCTCAATCTAAGTGACAGAACTATAGCAACCATGGGGGGCCTGCTCCCCCCCCTTATGCAGAATACCTCGGTGGAGCAGTTTTAATATTCAACTGTTGTGGTGCTGCTTCGGGTCTCCTCTGATCTTCCTGAAAGCCACATTCCCCATGCTGCATACCTCTGGCTCCCAATGCATGTCATGTGATCGGGTGCTGGAGGCATGGAAGCACAAAGCTGCATCTGCTGGGAAGAATAGAAGAGACCTGGTGCAGCGCTGTAGCAGGTAAAGAATACACTGCTCTGCTTCGCTATTCTGCTATGCAGGGAGCTGGTGTGTTGGGGGAGTGGGGGAGGTGTGTAGGTTTGTGTTTTACCAGCGACATGGGTGGGGGGTCCCATGCTAATTTTGCTAGGGGGGCAGTGGATTGCTGCTGCGTCCCAGCTCAAACTGACAATGTTTCAACCAGAAACACTGTCACCAGTGTGCTCTTCTATATTCTATATTAAGGCTTAGAATGATGCACATTTGAAGCTCTGAAGGGCCATATAAAATGGCAAGGAGGGCCACACTCGGCCCATGGGCCTTGAGTTTGACACCTGTGATCTAGCCAATGATATTCAAGATTTTATTCAAAGATTCATATTGGAAGCAAGCAGTAGTTTTCAGCATGATGTTGGCCTTAATTAGGAGCACATCCTATCTTTCATTTTAATGTTTACTGCCGTATTCTCTTGTATTTGTAATGCTTGCATTTTCTTCTTAAGATATTGGTTGGGTCAAGTATGGGAGGATGGTTGATGCTCCTTGTTGCTCTAGCTCGTCCAGAAAAGATTGCAGCCCTCGTTGGCGTGGCTTCTGCTGCAGACCACTTTGTGACCACGTTTAATCAACTTCCAGCAGAGGTAATACATACATTTCTACATGCTTTAGTTAGCTTTACATGTGTGAAAAATTAACTTGAAATGTATTAGCAATGAAAGCCCAATCTTGTAATTACATTTCATAGAATTATAATGATATGCATTTATAATTTATGTTGCAAGTGTATCATTTTTGCAATAAACAGTCTAAAGTTCAAGTTGCAAGGCCAGTATCCACTGTACGTCTGACAGCAGGCTGATGTCTCACACTGCCCCCTTCTGTTTGTCTAGAGACGATAGGCTCATCTATCTCCAGCAGTGGTGTTGGGCTCACTGTTCTCTGCCAAGCCACGCCTTCCTAGTTACTGACAGCCAGTGGATCAGCTGGCGGAGTGTAGGAAGTGTGTACCATGGGTTTTGGCATTGGTTCTGTGTTCCCCATGAAGTTAAAGCACTCCTAATGTTAGTAAAAAAAACAAATAAAAAGGTGGATACCTCAGTAGATTGAAGCCTAAGGATGATCTAGTGGCTTCCCGGATCCTCATAGAGCCCACCATTGCAGCACGGGATCAGATCCTGCTTCGTTTTCTGACCAGCACATGCCCAGTATAACGAAGCTGCAGGGTTTTCTTCCTCCATGCACCAACGCTTCCTTCGAGCTCAAACTCACTAGATGCCTTTTCTAAGCGCCAGTGATTTTGAAAAGCTCTTGCTAATGCACTGCAATGCCTCTGAGCGCATGGCATAGTACCAGACCTGTTTTGTATATGCTCCATCTTATTGCCTGAGGAAGCGGATTACTTCCGAGAAACACGTTGTATTTTACTGGAGTATGTAAATAAATTGTCTTGCTGAAAATTGATTGGCATTTTTTTGTGTCTGCCTGGAGGAGGTAAGTCCACCACTACCTCCTCACTTTTAAACGTTTTAGATCTTTTTATCCTTCTGGCGCCTCTGTATCCATACTACATTATACATATCCACCCTTGGTGGAGGGTTGTTACCCCTTTTTTCCTTGATCTACAGAGAGCGACTTCTTAATCCTGAGTGGGGACAGGCCTAATCTCCCCACTTGCCTTTACAGTGGTTGCCTATGCGGTAACCCTGACTTGAGTATATTGCACATACTCTTTCCACACACCTTCATTTACCAGTGCATACTACACTATATTGGGCTCTCGGTGTCCCTCTTTTTTTTGTTTCAAATCACAAAGCGCCCAGAAAATCGCTCCTAGTGGGTTCCAGGCCTTCTACTAGGTGTGTGCTGACCTCACTTTCCCATGCCAGTCCATATGTGGTAGTCCAGCTGTGCTTGCAGCCAGAAGAAACCTATTTGACTGCCGTGAGTAAAAAAAAAAAAAAAAGTTGTGTTTTTTTTACTCACTTCATGTACTCTTTAACTGTGTTCTGCTTCTCGTTTTATTTGAGAAACGAGTGTATGGAAGGAGATAAAAGGGTTTGCACAGGGTTCCCAATGACCACTGACTCCTAACAGCCTTAAAGGACACCTAAAGTAAGTAATAGAGATATGGAGGCTGCCATATGTATTTACCTTTTAACAATACCAGTTTCCTGGCAGTTCTCCTGATCATTCAGGCATCAGTAGTGTCTAAATCAAACCTCTGAAACGAGCATGAGGCTATTCCAGTCAGATATCAGTCAGCAACATCTAAAAGTATAAAGGCAGGGGATCAGCATGACAACCAGGTATAAAAAATGTTATTGTTATTTATGTGGTTTAAAATAAAATACATACAGTTTGTCAGCCTTCATATCCCTCTCACTTCAGGTATTCTTTAAATTAGAATTTTTGTATTGTGAAAAAAAAAAAAAAGTTTGTACTAGAGCTATGAATGGTTTTAAGGAACATTTTGTTTCATTTTTACCATCAAGGTTTGAAAACAAATCAATTGTGTTAATTTATTAAGATGTGTATAAAGAGAGAGCACAAATGGAGTACTTGTCAAAACTCCAAAACAAAAGAATCAAAATCTTTATTTAATTGAACGGTTGAAACTTGATTAGTTGCTCTAGGCAGCTTCTCCACATTTGAACCTGTATTGATTCAATGCTCAGACCACAGTGGTTTGCCCAAGGTATAAATGCTGCAGCTAGTTAGTGGATAGTGCTACCAAGTAAGCAAAGTATCCACTAAAGAGAGGGCCAGCACACAAAATGAAATGGATGACTTTACTTTTTCAAGGCAAAGGAAGTGAATCATCAAACATTGTATTGCTGATAATAATTGCTGATAAAATACAAGATTTCAGAAATAAAATCTATTTTCTAAATTATAATAATAAGTAGCAGCCTTTTTTCAGCTGCATGTTGACAAATATAAAATATTTTACATTTATTGGAGGAACCCCTCCCTTTTTCAAATTGCCGGGATTTTTCCTGCAAACTGGTGTGGTAGATGGTGTCCGGCAATGGAGGAATTGCTAATGGCTGCCCCCAGTATAAACCTAATAATGAAAAGAGAAGGGTGAAAAGCATGCACTGAAATGATCATAGGCTTGAAGGAGTGTTTATTTATCTTTGTATGTGTCAGAGTGGTGCAACTAAATATTTTTAATTAAAAAAAATGTTTGGTTTGGGTCCGCTTTAAACAAAACCTAAATTGAAAATTACAAGCTAAAATAAACATACACATGTCATACTTACCTCCCGTGTAGTCTACTCCTTAATCGTTTCCTTTTTTCCAGCGTCCTGTTTGTCCACTGTAATCGATGGAATACTCCATCCTCCATTTTAAAAATGGCAATGACCCTGTAATAGTTTTCGGGTCAGCACACTGTTAAACTGTAATATCGCCCACTTGAGCCATAGGGAAACATGGACATTACCATGCACATCAGTTGTCCTTTCAGCTATAACTGACAGTAACTGAGATATGACTGACAGCAACTGATATACTTCAGTTCTAACAAAATCTTGTCAAAACTGGAAGGGATCGTTGTTAGAAGAAAATGGTGAGCTTTTGAGATGAACTGATAGCGAGGTAAGTATGTCATATTAATTTGCAGGTACATCGTGTTTATTTTAAATAATTTTACTCAGTTCAGGTTCCCTTTAAGAAAGTGTAAATTACATTGTTTTTTTTTTCTCTCAAACACTTCTTGTAGCTCCAAATGTATGCATAACATAACATATGTGATATCAAAGAGAGATATGTCTATTATGTGTTTCTCTTTTCAGGAAAGGAAGGCAGCTGAAGAAAAAGGTGAATTGAACCTACCTTTAAAGTACAGCGCTAGTGGCTTTTACAGTATACCGTATTCCTTTTTAAAAGAAGCTGAAAATCATTGCTTGTTAAATAGTCCAATACCCATAACCACACCTGTTCGGCTGATCCATGGCATGAAAGATGAGGTAGTCCCTTGGCATGTATCCATGCAAATAGCTGACCGAATACTCAGTACAGATGTAGATGTCATTCTTCGCAAGCATGCTCAACATCGTATGAGTGAAAAAGATGACATTAAGCTTCTGGTCTACACAATTGATGACTTAATAGATAAGCTTACAACTTTAGGATAAAAGGAATATGTTAAAATAGATCCTACCATAGGCCAGAGTTTTTCAACCCTTTCTTCAAGGCCACCAACAGTGCATTTTGTGCAGGAAAGAAACTGCGCATATTCACCATATTCACAGGTGGGATGATTACTTTCTCAGCAGAGCTGATGGACCTTTGTGGATTTCCACAAAACATGCACTCTTGGTGGGCCTTGAGGCTAGGGTTTGGGAACACTGGCATAGGCAATATACTACACCTAAGTGTTCTGTCCTTGTTGTGTAACCTACCTTATGGAGATGTTTGCACAAGCAGATTTCCACTGACCCAGGAGGGGACTACTTCTTGCCAATTAAAGACTGCATGTGCTAAACTGTTACCCAGCCGCTAACTAGTATCAGCAGCTATTTGGTTTGATTAAACCAGTTTGATGTCATTGAATATAAACATGCTAGGAGAACTTTTGGCTCATGACTTGCCAGGGCCAGAAATGGTTTACATGAGGAGTGTCAACTGCTGTTTCACTTCAGTATTCACTGTGACTTTTATACCGCCTATACTTTCCTTTTTAAACTTACCTATTGCAGATGTTTTTGAACAGTATAGTCTTGAATGCATCCACTTAAACACTACTGTGTATGTTGTTTATAAAAATAAAAAAATCCATATATAATTTCTAGATTTACGTTTTCAGGAAACATTTTATTTATGTTAAAGGAAGATGCTCTTTAAAATAAAATGAAAGACTAACTATAGAATATAGGAAAATAAAATGTGTTTTTCACAGCTGTTTAGACTCAGTTGTTTGTGCTTACAAACAGTAAAAATGTGAAGATGCACAGTGTATAGTGTATAGAGTATTATTATTATTATTATTAGTTGTAGTAGTATTATTTATATAGAGCCTACATCTCCTGCAGCGCTTTTACAGAGTTTATGTATAGTCTTGTGACTATCTATTCCTTGGAAGGGGTCACAATCTGATCCCTGCCATGACCATATGACCTTCACAGTCTAGGGCAGGCATGGGCAAACTCGGCCCTCCAGCTGTTACAGAACTACAATTCCCACAATGCATTTGCCTTTATAAATCATGACTGTGGCTGTCAGACTCCTGCAATGCATTGTGGGACTTGTAGTTCCTTAACAGCTGGAGGGCCAAGTTTGCCCATGTCTGGTCTAGGGCCAATTTAGGGGGAAGCCAATTACTGTAACTTATCTGTAGGATGTTCCTCCAGCCAGGACCCTAGCGGTCACTGTGGTTTGGTCTTCTCTGAACCAGACCAAACCACAGATGACAACTATCTGGGGTTGCTCTGCTTCTACAATTTTTTTTTTTTTTTTTTTTTGCTGGACATTTCTTTTACTTCTGTGTAGACTCCAGTCCACTTGTCCAATGTTCCTCTCTTAAAGCGCATACACACGCCATACTTCCGCAAACGATGGGTCCGCTAGACCCTCCCGCTGGGTGGACGTTCTGCTGACAGTAGCTCAGCGGATCATTCAGAAACAGCCTTATCAGTCTGCTGACAGCGCGTACACACTTGCTATTGTCAGCAGAACGTCCGCGCCTCGGGATGGTCTGGCGGATCCGTCGTTTGCGGAAGTATGGCATGTGTACGTGCCTTTAAATCTACTCACCCTGCTTTTTTCTTTGGGTGACCTGTTCATATGAGGAGTTGCAGTTAAGCACTCACCTGCTTTGGAAGTTATTGGTAGGCACCGTGGCTGGCTGTGGGCTTATAATTCATCCCTTGAGTCCGCACTAATTGCTCATTGTAACTTTTAATTTACTTATAGGCATGATCCTGTTTCTGCTCAGAGGGACTCTGCTTCTCTTTACTTTCAACTATGCTTGCACTGACTTGGCTTTGACTTCTAACCTAATCCATGTACTGAAATGTTTTTGAGCTGTGACTGTCATCTTCATTAGTAAATACCCCCGGCACATGTTACAGTTTACCTGTCTGAGCACAGTCCTGCTTTCTCTGTACATGCACACTTGGGCAGTTTACAGCATTTTGTCTGCTCTTTGGCACATGTGTGCATACACTTTCCAGACATGTGCATGCAGCACTACCTCAATTCTGTTACCTTGCTGCCATCCTTGACTTTTGACTTGTTCTGACCATTGTTTTCCTGCAGCCAGCCTTGACCATTAGCCTATCTTGACTACCTCTCCACCAGACCCCAATCTATACCCTCTACAGTTGGTGCCCTGTGAAGCTCCTATTATTTCTGTGACTGGTGGGGCAATTACAGGGGTCATGACCTAAGTGGCTACCAGGCAGCAAGGTAGTCCATTGCCCACCAGGGGTGATGGTTCATCATGCCTTTCAGGGTGCTCTGGTGAAGACTTGCAGCCACTTAGAATCCACACCCTGGGAGAGCACATGCTTACCGCTAGTGCAGGGATCAACAGTGTTGCCTTTGTAACACTCATTTAATAAAAACTCATTCCATTCTATTAGCTCCTGTATCTTTTCAAATCACAAAAAGTATGAAAATGTGAGGATCCGCGTGGCTGCCTGCGCAGGCAGGCAGCCTTTTGACCACTGTTCAGGTCTGCATTCTGCAGGTCTCTGGAAGAGAGACCTTTTGTCAGTTGTGCAGCTTGCTGCTGAGGAATTTGCATACGTTTGTCATGCAGATTGCCTAGCCACATCCCTTGTGGGCTTGCTCTATAAAGAGCTTTGTTTCCCACAGTAAGTGGCTGGTCATAAGAGTTAGTCCTGTGGAACACTCGCCTGGAGTGTCAGCCTTGCTCTTTGTTTGAAGATTAGCCTAGAGTAATTCCTGGGACTGCACTAGGCAGGTTTCCCTAGTGCAGTTATGATTGCATTATTTGTATTGCCTGTTCTGTCTGTCTGTGGGGTGCTAACCAGAGCAGCGGTTGTTACTGGTAGGCCCCTCTGTTCTGTTGTTGCCTTACTTGGATCGCACTCGCTCTGACGGTAAGAGCAGTGGATCGTATCTCTTACGTATTCCTGTTTCCGTGTATCTGTCTTGTCTGCTACGAACGCTTGCTGGAGGCTCGGTGAGGTACCGTTAAGCAAGCGCTCGCGTCCTCTGTTTTATGTTTGTCTGTCGGTGGTTAGTTAGGCGTGCTTGTCCCTGTTGTGCTTATCACGTGGGGTCCGCGCATAAAACGCGTGCACTGTTGTGAATGAGTGCGGTGTTCGCGTTTAGTTAGCGTTTGTTATTTTCCGTTTCTCCTCATTGTATGATTTGCTGTGCCTTTGCTACTCTCGTGCTCTGCCTTGCTGTAGCCTTGTGTCACCTCTGGCAATCGCCTCTCCATCGATTGCGTTCCTACTTCATATCTGCTGTTGTGTGTGTACCGTCGCGGGTTGGCGACTAGTTTGGTGCACACACATACAATCTGTCCCTTTGCTCAATCTCTTTCAGGGCTATCTTGCCCTGCGTTTCTTCCCTTCGTGCAATTCCTGTCTGGCGTGTGTGACAGGGCAGAGGAGCTGTTCCTCTGCACTCCACAGCTCCCCCTGTCGACAGGAATTTCCCTCTACAGGTGCATTGCACCTTTTACTGGGTTCCCCCAAATTATACGCTTGTGGAAGATTTCTGCGGTGTCAGCGAGAATTCCTCAAACGTTACAGAAAATCAAAGTAATTTAACCTCCTTAGCGGTAATACTGAGTCAGGCTTGGGACGGAAAGCCACAGAACAGAGGGGTAATCCCGTGCGTGAGTGAGTTTCATGCAGGAGCTTCTGCAGACCTCTCTGAGGTATGTTTTTCTTCTTGTTTTTAGGGTCTAAAAGCCTTTAAAAAAATTGCATGGCTTTTAGACCCTAAATCTGGAAATAATAACACCAGGGAGGTTAATACCTTTTGTGGATGGATGACCCTTGACAATGACCCTTGGGGTGATGGCTAATATTGCACATCATCTTTCACGTGATGACGTCTATACTGTGAGTGTGCCACAAGATGCGTATTGGACTAGAGTGGTCTTCATCAGATGCTTCAATGGATTAAACCAATGCTTAACAAAAATTCTGCTTCTTTGTAACTGGATAATCTTCATAATGTATTTAAAAGAAAGCACTGTTCTATACATCCTGGACATGAGTAGTGTAGCACAGTGGTAGCATTGTGCAAAGCAGGTCTGGAGTGTCTTTAGTCATTCACCAACTCCTGAAAACAAGTGACAAAACATAAAAAACACCTTTGCAAAGATGAGCATCTAAATTTAAAGCTGAGAATCCTCTGTTATGATAGCAAACCTACTGTCAAAAAACAATATAAAATGACAGCAAGTCTCTTACAGCACAGGAATATGATACATTTAACAGATTGGGAGGCTGCTCCCCAGTAGATAAACCCATGGAGACCATGTCCTAGGTGGATTTAAACAAGGTGTGAGTGCTACTTCTAATAGCACTGCCAATGTAATTTCTGAGGCCACAAAAGAAAAAAAAATGTAGATTTTATTGATTTAGTAATCTTTGATTGACAGAACAGCTGGAATCTTCTAAATTACAGTCATGGTCGAAGCAAAAGCAAACGCGTACTTATAGAAGTTTGTAGATAAACTTATATTTTATGCAATATATTCAAATAATGTATGCCGCTGTGTGTGAGGCTATAAACCTAAAAGCAGCGAAGGAGAAAGATCAGTAGCACCACAAACAACTATTCATTACAAAAATTATGTTTAGTATATCTTAATAAAGATAAGAGACCAAAATTGAAATAAAGTACATAAAACAATTAAAATATGTCTTGTGGACCCATGGTAAGTATATAATAAATATTCAATTATCAAGCCTAAATCATTAAACAATAAAACCTGCCAGAAAAGATAATGTGAAATGACTGGGTGTGCATGCATAAATAAATTATATTTAAAAAATCTTAAATCAAAAATGAGTAATTGATATTCAACACATCATCCATTATTACATAAAGTCACTGCTGCAGAGGCTTGGCAAATAATGTAGTGAATGAAGCTTCCTGGGCAAGAGAGAAGTCTGGATTTAAGGGATAAAGGAAACAGAAAAAAAGAGGTTCCTAACTGTAAATCCAATAAATGGTAATTCTGCAATCCTATCAATATAATAACTGAGGTGAATGCATATACTACTAGATAGAGCGGCCTACTGACATTTAAACCACTACATAATCTGGGCCCTGGATGCATGAAAGAAATGTTGCAGCTGCATAGCAATCCCTACAATCTTAGATCCACAGGCTCCAATAATCTAGTCATACCCAGAGTCCACCTGAAATCTTTTGGTCCCAGAGACTCCTGTCATGCTGCGCCTACATTATGGAACTCCTTACCTCAGCAGATTAGGACAGCTCCATATCTGGACATCTTTAAATCCATACTAAAAATCCACCTGTTCAGTCAGGCATTTGCAGAACTATAATTTTGTTGAGTTAATACTTCATACTACCAATTACTGAATCTGAGAGAGCCTAAGCGCTTTGAGTCCTATGGGCCCTATGAGAGAAATACACTACAGAAATGTTATTGTTACTACACCAAAATACTATACAACACTGCAACCTAGTGGCTGCTATAAGGAATGGTATCAACAGAAATTGTATGCAGAGAAGGCAAGATATGCAGAGGGCAAAGACATAATACACAGTAGTAATATTTGAGGACTTGACAGTTGTTTTGTAGTTTCTCCCCCAACCCCCCAATTCCTTTTCATTTAGGAGTACAACATGCGTATCCATAGAATGCCAGACATCAATAAACCAGATAATTATAAATCAAAAAGCTGTTAATCTACAAAGTATGTATGAATTCAAAAATAAACTAAAAGGAGCTTTAACTGAATAACTGCCCAAAAGGTAGAGTAAAATAATACTATTATACATACTTATATGTATTCAATGCAAATAGATACACATTAACGTGGACCAAAGATGAAAATAAACTAATGAGATAAACAATTGGATTTGTCCTTCTACTCCTGAAATGACTCTTAGGCCCCATTCACACTAGAGCCAAAACGCTCAAGCGCTAATAACCTATGGGCCTGTTCTCACATGGGCGATTTGCTTTAATCGCCGGCGATTAACGCAAATTGCCCCCCATAAATTGTATCCTGCACCATTTTCAGGCGATTTCCTGGCGATCGCGTTTAGTGCTATAGACACGCTACACGCGATCGTGGAAAATCGCCCTAAGTGTGAATGGCGTTAATCGCCAAAAAGCGCTAGCGTTTTGCGTTTTGTAAGTGTGAATGGGGCCTAAGATATCTCAAGGTTTTATTTTATGCATAAACACTTAGAGCTAGTTCACACTAGGTCCGTAAACGTAACTGTGGCTCCGTTTTTAATTCCTGATCAAAACCGGAGCCACGGATAGCGATGTTAAAAATAGCAGCTTAACCTAACAATAAAACTGATCCGTCTGCATGCGGGGACACGTTTTTAACCACTTGAGGACTGTGGGCTTTACCCCCCTTAAGGACCAGGCACTTTTTTTCCATTCAGACCACTGCAGCTTTCACGGTTTATTGCTCGCTCATACAACCTACCACCTAAATTAATTTTGGCTCCTTTTCTTGTCACTAATAAAGCTTTCTTTTGGTGCTATTTGATTGCTGCTGCGATTTTTACTTTTTATTATATTCATCAAAAAAGACATGAATTTTGGCAAAAAAATGATTTTTTTTTACTTTCTGTGCTGACATTTTTCAAATAAAGTAAAAATTTTTGATTAAAAAAAAAAAACATTCAGCCTATATTTATTGGTTTGGGTAAAAGTTATAGCGTTTACAAACTATGGTGCAAAAAGTGAATTTTCCCATTTTCAAGCATCTATGACTTTTTTGACCCCCTGTCATGTTTCATGAGGGGCTAGAATTCCAGGATAGTATAAATACCCCCCAAATGACCCCATTTTGGAAAGAAGACATCCCAAAGTATTCACTGAGAGGCATAGTGAGTTCATAGAAGATATTATTTTTTGTCACAAGTAAGCGGAAAATGACACTTTGTAACAAAAAAAAGTTTCCATTTCTTCTAACTTGCGACAAAAAAAAAATGAAATCTGCCACGAACTCACCATGCCCCTGTCTGAATACCTTGAAGTGTCTACTTTCCAAAATGGGGTCATTTGTGGGGTGTGTTTACTGTCCTGACATTTTGGGGGGTGCTAAATTCTAAGCACCCCTGTAAAGCCTAAAGGTGCTCATTGGACTTTGGACCCATTAGCGCAGTTAGGCTGCAAAAAAGTGCAACACATGTGGTATAGCCGTACTCAGGAGAAGTAGTATAATGTGTTTTGGGGTGTATTTTTACACATACCGATGCTGGGTGGGAGAAATATCTCTGTAAATGACAATTTTTTCATTTTTTTTACACACAATTGTCCATTTACAGAGAGATTTTTCCCACTCAGCATGGGTATGTGTAAAAATACACCCCAAAACACATTATACTACTTCTCCTGAGTACGGCGATACCACATGTGTGGCACTTTTTTGCACTCTAACTGCGCTAACGGGCCCAAAGTCCAATGAGTACCTTTAGGATTTCAAAGGTCATTTTGCGACATTTCGTTTCAAGACTACTCCTCACGGTTTAGGGCCCCTAAAATGCCAGGACAGTATAGGAACCCCACAAATGACCCCATTTTAGAAAGAAGACACCCCAAGGTATTCTGTTAGGTGTATGGTGAGTTCATAGAAGATTTTATTTTTTGTCACAAGTTAGCGGAAAATGACACTTTGTGAAAAAAAACAATAAAAATCAATTTCCGCTAACTTGTGACAAAAAATAAAATCTTCTATGAACTCACCATACTCCTAACAGAATACCTTGGGGTGTCTTCTTTCTAAAATTGGGTCATTTGTGGGGTTCCTATACTGCCCTGGCATTTTAGGGGCCCTAAACCGTGAGGAGTAGTCTGGAAATCAAATGCCGCAAAATGACCTGTGAAATCCTAAAGGTACTCATTGGACTTTGGGCCCCTTAGCGCAGTTAGGGTGCAAACAAGTGCCACACATGTGGTATCAACGTACTCAGGAGAAGTAGTATAATGTGTTTTGGGGTGTATTTTTACACATACCCATGCTGGGTGGGAGAAATATCTCTGTAAATGGACAATTGTGTGTAAAAAAATAAAAATAAAAATCAAAAGATTGTCATTTACAGTTATTTCTCCCATCCAGCATGGGTATGTGTAAAAATACACCCCAAAACACATTATACTACTTCTTCCGAGTACGGCGATACCACGTGTGGCACTTTTTTGCACCCTAACTGCGCTAAGGGGCCCAAAGTCCAATGAGTACCTTTAGGATTTCACAGGTCATTTTGAGAAATTTTGTTTCCAGACTACTCCTCACGGTTTAGGGCCCCTAAAATGCCAGAACAGTATAGGAACCCCACAAATGACCCCATTTTAGAAAGAAGACACCCCAAGGTATTCCGTTAGTAGTATGGGGAGTTCATAGAATTTATTTTTTGTCACAAGTTAGCGGAAAATGACACTTTGTGAAAAATAACCAATAAAAATCAATTTCCGCTAACTTGTGACAAAAAATAAAATCTTCTATGAGCTCACTGTACTACTAACGGAATACCTTGGGGTGTCTTCTTTCTAAAATGGGGTCATTTGTGGGGTTCCTATACTGCCCTGGCATTTTAGGGGCCCTAAACCGTGAGGAGTAGTCTGGAAATCAAATGCCGCAAAATGACCTGTGAAATCCTAAAGGCCCGTTCAGATCAGAAATGCGGATGGCCATGCGTGCGGAACGCAACGCGTACGAACGCATGGCCATCCGCGTTTGTGTGCGTTGCGTGGCTGATCCCATCACTGAAAAGTGAATAGGACAGCCACGCGTTTTTGCAAAATCTGCGTGCAGCATGCGTTCCCGGACCGCACAGGTCCGGAACGCATGCAGTGTGAACATCAGACATTGCACTCTATGCAATGTCTGATGTCGTGCGTTTTGGCCACCTGCACGCGTTTCCAAAACGCGGCTGGAAACGCGTGCAGTGTGAACGGGCCCTTAAGGTACTCATTGGACTTTGGGACCCTTAGCGCAGTTAGGGTGCAAAAAAGTACCACACATGTGGTATCGCCGTACTCGGGAGAAGTAGTACAATGTGTTTTGGGGTGTATTTTTACACATATCCATGCTGAGTGGGAGAAATACCTCTGTAAATGGACAATTGTGTGTTAAAAAAAAAAAAAAAAAAATCAAAAGATTGTCATTTACAGAGGTATTTCTCCCACCCAGCATGGGTATATGTAAAAATACAAATCAAAATACATTACACCACTTCTCCTGAGTACGGCGATACCACATGTGTGGGACTTTTTTGCACCCTAACTGCGCTAAGGGGCCCAGAGTCCAATGAGCACCTTTAGGCTTTACACGGGTGCTCAAAATTTAGCACCCCGCTCACTTGCCAGGACAGTTGAAGAAACCCCACAAATGACCTCATTTTGGAAAGAATACACAACAAGGTATTCCATGAGGGGAATGGTGAAGTCATTGAAAATTGTATTTTTTGTCACACGTTAACGGAAAATGACTTTGTAAAAAAAAAAAAAAATTCTGCTAACTTGTGACAAAAACTAAAATTTTCTATGAACTCACCATGCACCTTACAGAATACTTTAGGGTGTTCTCTTTCCAAAATGGGGTCATTTGTGGAGTCTGTCCTGGCATTTTAGGGTCTTTGCAAACATTACATGTATGGCCAGTATTAGGAGTTTCTGCTATACTCCTTATATTGGGTATACGGGTAATGCACTCTGGGCTGAAAGGAAAAATGAACGGCAAACATACCTTGCTCCACATCAATGGCAGTGATAACCTCAGGAGAGAGACACCCCGTGCCACCCTGCACTCAGGGTGAGCCACCAACTTATGTGACTGGGCCTCAGAACTTTAGTATACAGCATTATGCCTGTAGTATACAGCAATATGCCTGCCAATAGAGATGACTCTGTGTGGCATTAAAGCATCATCATAGGCCCAAAGTAAATCACATATAAACTGGGGGTGTCCACACTCAAGGGAAATTCAAACATGCTGTCTTATATCGCCAACCCAGGGCAGATCAGCAATATCAAGCATGGAAACCGATCCTTCTTCCGACTTTTATTCTTACCTGTTTTTTTGGTTTTCAAGCTTACCTCTCCTCCCCCTGGGACAATGTGCGAAAGACCACTGAGTGTGTGCCTACTCCTGTGTCTGGAGTTCCCTAGGTTCTAATAGTGTACCTGCTCGTGGTACCTCTCAAAGCACTCCCCTACGCATAGGCCAGGCTGGTCAGGACATTTGGGACAATAAAAAACGGTGTCAGTCCTTCTTCTAGAACTGCTGCAGACACGACAGCGTTTTCTTCGGATGCGTTGACCTGGGGTACTCGGAATCTGATAGGCGTAATGCCTTCCATGCATTTGGCTAGTTGCATCTTGGGGGGGGGGGGAGGGGGGGGGCTGGCACCTCCTGGATACAGGATGTCCAGAATGATCTCTTCCTGAAATTGAAGGAAAGATCCAGTTCTCCCAGCCTTACTGTACAGAACAAAGCTGTTGTAAACTGCCAATTGAATCAGATAAAAAGACACTTTCTTATACCAGCGTCTTGTTTTCCGGGAAACTAAATAGGGCGCTAACCTCTGGTCATTGAAGTCCACCCCTCCCATGTTGACATTATATTCGTGGACGACAAGGGGCTTTTCAATGACCTCAGTTGCCCGTTGAATTTGGACTGTCGTGTCTGTGTGAATGGTGGACAGAAAGTAAACGTCCTTCTTGTCCCTCCATTTCACCGCGAGCAGGCCTTCAGTACGCAAGGCGGCCCTCTGCCCCCGTTCAAGTCTGGTGGTAACGAGCCGTTGGGGGAAGGCCTGGCGACTAGGACGCGCAGTGCCACAGCACTGGATTCCTTCTAACTTTAAGTGCTGATAGAGGACCACACTTGTGTAATAGTTGTCCACATAAAGATGGTACCCCTTCTGGAACAAGGGTGACACCAAGTCCCACACAACCTTTCCACTGCTCCCCAGGTAGTCAGGGCATCCGACCGGCTCCAATTTTGAGTCTTTTCCCTCATAGACCCTAAAATGACATGTATAGCCTGTGGCCCTTTCACAGAGCTTATACAGTTTCACCCCATACCGGGGGCGCTTGCTTGGGATGTACTGTTTGATGCCAAGGCGCCCGGTAAAGCGTAAGAGGGACTCGTCTACGCAGATGTTCTGTTCAGGTGTATAAGCATTTGCAAATGTTGATGACAGGTGGTCTATGAGGGGCCGAATTTTGTGGAGCCGGTCATAAGCAGGGTGGCCCTTTTCATGACAGGTTTTGTCGTCGTGGAAGGGCAGGATGGACTCAAATCGTGTCCTGGACATGGCAGCAGGGTACAAGGGAACATGATGTACTGGGTTCGTAGACCAATACGACCGCAATACATTCTGTTTCATTAGTCCCAAGTGAAGGATAAGGGCCCAAAAAATTTAATGTCGGAAACTTGGACTGGTTTCCACCGGAAAGGCTGGGCATAGCTGCTCTCCGGGTGCTCGGTGATGAATTGTGTGGCGTTACGGTTGGTCTCAACCACAATTAAGTCCAAGAGAACCTGGGTGATGAACAGCTGCAAAAAGTCTAGGGCCGTTCCTAGATGAGCTGTCGCCACCTGGACTCCAGACTGGGCGGTGAAAGGGGGCACTACGGGTGCGGCGGAATCAGGGGATTGCCAATCTGGATGTGCCAGCACCTCTGGGAGTCTATGGGTACTACGGGCCCGTCGTCTTCTTGGTGGCTGCGACGGGGGTACTACTGCACTTGCCACCGTACCAGTTTCTACTTCCATGCTGGTGCTCACCACTTCACCAGGGTCTACAGAAGTACTGGTACTAAGTCCAGGAGATGCTGCGCTGCTGGTGCCTGCCTCACCAAGAAAACTATCATCAGCGCTAGCACCACCCTGCTGCCCTTGAGGCGGATCCTGCGCCACCTGCGGTCTAACGACATGGGGTCTGGTACGCCTGGCTCTAGCCGGGACCAAAGCCTCGTCATCACTTTCGGTCAGAGAACCACTGCTTTCCACAGGTTCAAATTCGGACCCGGATGATTCGTCGGATGAGTTTTCCCAAAAGCTCTCATCCGACTGGTCCATGTACCTGTATACCTCCTCATCGGAAATCCCCCTTCTTGCCATTGTGGATTGCTAAATTTATGGGTGTTTCCTCCGAGACTACCCAGAAAAAAAGAGCACCTACCTAGCAAAAGGGAGTATTTGAGAGGTATTGGGGTTGGTGGGAAGTGGGGTCTCAGAGGCAATCAAACAATCACGGGACAATCAAATACAATTACAGCACAATCGACTCCAATCACAGCACAAGCAAATCTGATGCACTCGGAAGGTGGTGGTTGGAGGTGGTGGGGGGAAAGGTGGGGTTGGGTGTGGTGGGGGGGGGGGGGGGGTTGGGTGTGGCGGGAAGTGGGGTCTCAGAGGCAATCAAACAATCATGGGACAATCGAATACAATTACAGCACAATCGAATACAATCACCGCACAATCAAATCTGATGCACTCGGAAGCTGGTGGGGGTGGTGGTGGGGTGGGGGTTGTTGGGAAGTGGGGTCTCAGAGGCAATCAAACAATCACGGGACAATCGAAGCAGATCACGGGACAATCAAATACAATCGCAGCACAATCGAATACAATCACAGCACAGTCAAATACAATGCACTCGGACAGTGATTAGGGGGGGGGGTTCTGAGAGCGATTTGAGGGGGTGGGGGGTTGATCAGGAGCCCGCACGGGGCAGACTGTGTCCTGATCTGATGAGAGGCAGACACGGGGTTACTGATCACAAATCAGTTAGTGATTGCTGGGGAGGACAGATGTAAACAATGCGCAGGGGATGTAATCAGGAGGGGGGTATGAGGGCAATCGAGGGTCTGGGCAGGTGATCGGTTGCCCCCGCGGGGCAGTTAGGGTCTGCTCTGATGGGTGGGGGTGCTGAGGGGTGATAGACAGGTGATCAGAGAGGGATCAGGGGGTAAGGTAGCTGTATACAGGGGGGTAGTCTGGGATGGGGTCTGGGGGTGATCTAAAGGTAGGGGGGGGGGATCAGGGGTGACTAGGAGGCAGTTAGGGACCTAAACTAAGGGATAGCGTCAATAGTTAGTGGGGGGTGGGGGTTTTTAGAGGGGTGCAAGGGTGCTGGCAGGGGTCTGCTGGGGTGATCAGGGGGGGTATGAAGGCTGGTGTGGGAGATCAGGGGGGCTGTGGGCAAAAAAAAGCAGTGTGGATTGTAACTTACAAATGGCTTCCTCCTCGCTGGTGGTCTCTGGAACAATGAGACCACGAGGCGAGGAGGAAGCATGCTGCAGATTCTCCCACGGCCGCATCCGCCCGTAGCCGTGTCCCATCTCCTCCAATACACTTCTGCATCAGGAGATGCGGAAGTGATGCGATGCGGCTAGGTAGCCGCATTCGCATCACTTTGTAGTGGAAACTGGCCCTTAGGGCTGCTTCACACCAGAGCAGTTGTGTTTGCTGATTACCGATGATCAGCAAAGTGTTAGTGCAGTGTCACCCTATGAAGTTGCTCTCACAGCAAATTTCGATTTTTAAGTAATAAAAATCTTCCTACATATATCATTATTTGAAGCCAAAATACACATTCCTTTAATAATCGTTATGGAAATTGCATTGCAAAATTGTGTTTTTGCAATATGAACTAAGCTTATTAGTAATTTCACGGTTGGCATGTGTTTCTGTGTCTGTGCTTTGAACTTATAACTGTCTGGCACACATTTTTTCCACAGACTTTGATTTGGCAGTTAATAAAGTCTTGAATCTTGAATTTCTTATCACCCGAAATGCTTACAATACTTAAAGTGGACCTAAATCCAGGACTTCCTCTTTGCTCTAAAAGATAAGCAACACCATAATAACCTTTAGGGGGTAGGAACACACTAGGCAGAAACGTCAACATTGCGTAAAATGCTAGTGTTAACGCACATAATGTAAGGCAAAGGGTTGCATGAAAAAACGCATGTGTTTGCGCTCTGCAAAGTGCGTTTTTGAAACTCAGAACTTGCTGCATATTTTTCTAAAACGCACATAATGTATGTCAATGGTGACGCAGAGGTAAAGAGTTTTTTATTCAGTTTTTAATGTGTTTTTTCATGCTTTTTTTTTTTAAATAAAAAAAACAAATTTGTAGACGTATTTCCGATTCCTGTTTACTTCCTAGTGATGAGCCAGAGAGGACATTGAAAATGTGTTTTTATACTGGCCACATTTCCAAAAATTTGCATAAAACGCATACAAAATGCACAAAAATGCACTTGGCATTCATATGTGCAAAACACAAACACAGTAAAATGCAAGCAAAATGCATTTGCGAAACAAAACACACTCAAAATGCACTTCAATTATGACAAAAACTGCACAAATTTATATGCAGCAAAATGCATCCTTTCACGCTCCCCCTAGTGTATTCCCAGCCTTAAAGAAACACATTTATTTGTTGCAGCCCACAGAATTCCTACTGAGATGCTGAAGAGTGGTTACTTCCTGCATTCATGGGAGCACAGAAACTGTAAACCTCCTGTGTTTACATATAGCCTGTCTGAATGGCACACCTGCGGCAAAGATCAGACAAAGATGACAGCTCAAATTACAATTGGGATTGGGAATGTTGGGGAGGCACCCAATATATTATAGGGTAGGTAGACCTATATTCTACAGATATATATATATATATATATATATATATATATATATATATATATATATATATATATAGTATCTTACCTCCAATGAAGACTCACGTAGATTGGAAAAAGGAGTCTTTATTATAAAAAATGTTATGCTGTAGACAACGCGTTTCACGGGTCTCAGCCCGCTTTCTCATGTCAGTACACACAGATAACCTTTACTATGAGCCGTGTGGTGCGAGGGTGCTTTTAACTTTATATACAGTATATATATATATATATATATATATATATATATATATATATATATATATATCGCTATAGAATAAGGGTCCACCTACCCTATTATATATTGGGCGCCTCCCCAACAATCCAAATCCCGTTAGTACTTTACACCTCCAAGTGAGGTGTCAATGCCTCACTACTTAGAAAGGATCAGAGGAGGAGAGTGACTGCCCAGTTCCTGAAGGTTCCAGGACGCCGAGCAGGAATGGTTATATTTTCGCATGTGCATACGGTGGTTGCAGGATTGCAATCCACTCTTGTGAGTATCTACTACCCACAATATTCTGTGATATATTGTACCTAACGATACTGTACCATCAGGCTCCTGGTCTCCTCTTCTTCACAGGCATCTCCACTCCATTGAGAAGGGACTCCTGCTACCTGAACTACCAAGTTACAGTGGCTGATTACTTCCAGGTAGGGAGAATTAAGCATGTTATCTCTAAATACACACAGGGTGGGTTTCTCTGTGTTTTCCTCCTCTTCTGTGGAAGAGTCTAGGTCCTCTAACTAACTGATCTGTTTGTGGCCTAGAAAGAATTAGTGATCCAGCACTACAATATATTCTTAATTCAATAAAACAATATCATAAATGGCGCTCACAAATAATGCAAATTTAAACAATGATGCTGAACAACAACACCCAGCAAAAGTAGGTGGAGCGCTCCCTGCTTAGTGTGATAAGCTGAAACAAAGTTATAATGTATAGGGTAAAGCGCTCAAAAGTTCAAAGTGTCTTTTTGTTCAGTATCTTCAACTCTCACTTTAAATAGCATGTGGGGAATGGCAAGCCACAGGGCTTCCCCTCGTTATGAAAGGACTCACCGGATCCACTGACCAAACGGGCCCGTCAGCGCCACCCCTCAGCCACCACGGCAATCACAGCTGGGCTCTTGCAGATCCGTACAGGTCACCTACTGCAGCACACCGATCTCACCAATCCAGCAGCGACCTTTGCCCCACCCTCTTCCTGGGCCACCGGCAGCTGTGATTGCCGTGGTGGCTGAGGGGTGGTCAATACCCCTGATGCGCTGACGGGCCCGTTTGGCCAGTGGATCCGGTGAGTCCTTTCACAACGGGGGGAAGCCCTGTGGCTTACCATTCCCCACATGCTATTTAAAGTGAGAGCTGAAGATCCTGAACAAAAAGAGACTTAGAACTTTTGAGCACTTTACCCTATATATTATAATATTCTTAATTCAAGTTTTATTAAATCCACTCTAGTATTTTACAGCCACAAGGACAATAAATGCCAGTTGAAATAAGGACTGTCTCTAGTACTGAGCCCAAATGATGTTCTCTGTGCGCACAGCTGCTGCAGAATAAGACAGCCCTTATTTGAGCTGGCATTTATTGTGCTTGACAAAGGGGCTCTCTGGGGTTCTGGAACTTGGATTTGTTAAAGCTTGAAATAAGAATATATTGGAGTGCCTGCTGGATCTCTGTTTATCTGCATATATTTTGGCAGGGACTTTAACAGAAACAGAACCTTCTTGATATTTTGTCCTAAGAACTGTATTAGAGTGCAAATCCTCAGCATATTTATCTAGAAAGAATTAGGTTATCAGTTTTGGGTGCTAAAGTCATGCAGAATCATTTGAGTGTTGATTATCAATTATAAAACATTAGAGTGTAATCTACCTTCTTAAAACAAAAGGTACTGTATATGCAATAATTCAGCTTAAAGTGAGGAACCGTGGTTCCCACAATGCATCACGAATGAATATGCAAATCTCTTTGTTAAAGCAATCGGTCTGGCTCTCAACAGTCAGAATCAAATAGCAGAAATGAATATAGCAACTTAGCAGCATAAAAGTCCTTCATAAATTATGCATCTCATAGGCCTCATTCATAAGTCCCAAATGAAGATTAACAGTTTCCTCTTCATTCAAATCCACTGAAACCAATAAAATAGAATGCGCTCACCAGAACTCGTGGCCAACATCAACTGATCAGCAAAAACACTTTTGGCCCAGCCAGCAACATCCACTTTCCAACCACGATGTACTGTCCTTCAGTGCTTGTAAAAGTAAGAAAGGCAACAATAGTGCGATACTGTTTGATAAACAGAACCTATTTACCACTAGTGCTCCCAGCAAACGCTATTCACCCATCGTGTGATCACACACTTCTATATAAAATAAAGCCTCTCACCAGACAGTGTGGCTGTTAGGCCTGTAGGGATATCCACTCACCAATCAGCTCCAATGCACCAATCTATCTCCACACGCTTCACCCTATGTGGCGCATCCCCGCTTGAACGATAGGTGAGAGACAACACCTACCCGACTTCGGTTACACCCAGGCCTTTAGTGTGCAAGGTATTGGACCTGAATGCAGGGTGAGCAAATAAACTTCTGGGCCTAAACACTGATACAGAGTAGCAGAGTCCAGTACCAGTCCAAGATCATACAGGGGTAAACAGAGATATCGCAGTACAGGAGGGCCAGGCAGAAGAGAAGTCAAGAACGGATCCGAGGTCATACCAGGCAGAAAACAGTCGTAACGATAATCCAGGCAATAGGTTGGTTTGGGCTGCAGACAAGGGAGATCCAGTAAACAATCAGAGGTCCAAGTCCAGATAATCTAATAATAACAGCAGGTAAACAGAGCACCCAGCAAGCTAGAGCTATCACGGGCAACATGCAACTGTCACAGCAAAGTTTAACCGGTTCAGCGCCGCAGTGCCGAAAATCTCATGCATCCGAGCAACGTTCACCTCCCATTCATTCGCCTATAACTTTCTTGCTACTTATCACAATTAATTGATCTATATCTTGTTTTTTCCGCCACTAATTAGGCTTTCTTTGGGTACTACATTTTGCTAAGAATTATTTTTTTCTAAATCCATTTTAACAGGAAGATTAAGAAAGAAATGAAAAAAATTCATTATTTCTCAGTTTTTGGCCATTATAGTTTGAAATTAATATAAGCTACCGTAATTAAAACCCATGTATTTTATTTGCCCATCTGTCCCGTTAATTACACCATTTAAACGATGTCCCTATCACAATTTATGGTGCCGATATTTCATTTAGAAATAAAGGTGCATTTTTTCAATTTGCGTCCATCACTATTTATAAGCTTATAATTTTAAATAATATAATAACATACTCTCTTGACATGTATATTTAAAAAGTTTAGACCCTTGGGTAACTATTTATGTTTTTTTTTTTTTTTTAATTGTCTTTTTTTATTTATTTTTTTTAATAAAAAATGTATGTGGGTAATTTTTGGTGTGGGAGGGAAACTGCTTATTTTACATGTAAAATAAGCAAATTCTTTAATTAAAAATGTATGTGGGTGCAGTTTACTATTTGGCCACAAGATGGCCACAGTGAGAAAAGTCCTGGATGCGAACGATCTCGCATCCAGGAACCAAAATTCAGAGGAGTTGTTTCCTGGGGGCAGAAATACCACGCTCTCTGGAGAGAAAGCGTCGGTATTTCTGCGGGGAAGTTAGATCGGTGAATGGGAATTATATTCCCATTCACTGATCGGGGGGGCGGGCGGCAGGCGTCCGCGCGCCCGATCGCGCGCACCACGCATTGAAAGCAGCAGTGCCGACATACGGAAGTGCCAGGACGCGACCCGCTCTTGGCAGAGACGGCCATGACGCTGGATCCCAGAGGTAAGTCCCTTACAGTGGCTGACCTGACACAGACCAGTAATCCCACTTTCCTTGATCCTCAATATATCATGGTGTCAGAATTCTAGCGGTTTTATTTATGCAGGAAAAGCTGTCGTGTATGTTATAAGTTTTAATGTTCTATGCAAAATTTCATTGTAAACTGTAAAGTTAGAGGACTTTTTTAAAATATTTCTCTGTGACATCTCAGCATATTGCAGACAGTGGAACTCATAATTATTATATTATTTTGGTTACAGAAGCCAAAACATTTTTGTCTGTTATAAGAATCTTTCAAATGTCAAGGTTACACAGCGCAGTATGTGGAAGACAGAAAACCAGTTTAAATTCACATTACTGCAGCAGACATATATATACACTTTGCTCAGTTATTACATATAAATATGATTAATATAAATATTCAATACAGTCAATCAACAGTTCAATACAGTCAAAATATCAATCAATACAGTCCTAAAGAAATAAGTTATTGTTAAACCTATAATTACATATAAACGAATGTATTACTTTGAATTACATGTAAACTGGATTCTGCCAGTGATAGAGACAGTGAAACTTTTATAAGGTTATTTTAACTTGTAAGCTAGAGGATTGTTTATATGTTCTGTTGCTTGAAGGCCATTGCAGCCAGCAAGAAAAAATAACATTTCCCAGCCAGAGAAAGTCAAAATATGAAAGATATAAAACAAATATACAGGGTTTTTCCAATTAGTTAAAGATGATTCAATGGTGACATCTGGCGGGTGAAAGTATTATATTTATTTCTTCATAAGAAAGGCAAAAATACAGAAAATGATTTTATATTATTACATTTTAATATGCAATTATATCTTATGTGATTGTGTTAGGAAGAATTATATAATAAGCTTCATATTTAAATAAGTATATTAGAAGCCCTGTATGTTTCAATAAGCCTTACATTGCTGAAGACTATTACTGGTCTGTGTTAGTGTCAACCTGACCAATCTTATTTCTGGGAAAGAAGAGGCACATTCCAAACTAATTAGCAGAAGGGGACATTATCAGAAATGCGTCATGGATGACATTGTTTAGTCTTAATGTCTGGGGAAAAAAGTCAACCTGCAGACAAGATGGCTGGTGACGTCCATTTTTAATTAACTGCGTCCGAAATGACCTAATCAGAATTTATAAACAATAATATTATGATTTAGGTATTCAAAACATGATAAAGCATTGACGCACGGAAGCTTTAGCCAATCAGAACCAGGGAATTAGGGAAATTCCAGATTAGGCAGCCATATTGCATCCAATCACTATAAAAGTAGGAGCTGAAAGCTCATAGTTTGCAGAAGCCCAACCTGAGAAGACACACGAGGCAGAAGCTACCATCCCACACGTGGTTCTAGATGCTGAAGAGATGACAGAGAAGGGGTAATATGATTAACCACTTCCGGATTTCGGGTGGTTTGGCTGATCTGTGCTGTTCAGCCCGCAGCACAGATCAGATATCAGACAGGGCGATCAGACTTCCCCCCCTTTTTTTCCCCACTAGGGGGATGTCCTGCTGGGGGGGGGGTCTGATCGCCGCCACGCTGCTGTGCCTAGCTGGGGGGGTGTACCTCAAAGCCCCCCTTCGCAGCGCTATTCCTCCCTCTGCCTCCTTCCCTCCCTCCCCTCTTCATTATGGGCTGCGCAGGACGGAAATCCGTCCTGCGCCGCCTCAGATAGGCTTCAGCCTATCAGATGCCGCCGATCCCCGGCCAATCAGAGGCCGGGGATCGACAATCTCCTTTATGGCGCTGCTGCGCAGCAGCGCCGTATGTATGTAAACAGCGGGGAAGATGTTCCCCGCTGTTTACATTTACTCTGTGAGCTGCGATCGCAGGCTCGCAGGGGGTTCATGGAGACACCCTCCGTGAACTGACATGGAATGTTTCCATGGAAACCGCTTCAGGATTCAGGGGCGTACTTATGCGTACGCAGAATCCTGAAGTGGTTAATGTTCTGGTGATTTACCTTATTAATTTTTCAGCATTATGTTCTAAGATGTTAGCAAGAAGTTTTTTTTAGAAGTTATTTTTATGATTTTTCTTTAAGAAGATTACTACATGTTTTACACAGCTACTAGATACACAGCTATTGATACAGACGAGACTAGTTTTGATGTTATTCTACATAACACAGCTGTTAGATTCTTTTTTGAATGTACTTGGAAGATTGATGATCACTTGGCTATATAGGCCATGATGAGATGGAATACTGTTAGAAGGAAACACTACTTAGAACTGTTCATATTTTGTATATATGCTGTATGACAAGCAAATACAATTTTTTATATAAAATCATATACTGAGTGCTCCGATTCATTTCAAGGTATACTGTCAATCTATAATTACTGTTATAGAGGGTTCAGACCCCGCTATACCGGATTTATATGATAGCTTTAAGGGCTGGTCCTTTACTGAGTTAGCAATCATGAAAAAGACAAGAACCGCTCAGGTTTTCGACAGTGGCATCAAGTTCAGAGACAATCTTCAGTTTAAAATGCACATATCATAAACAGTCTCCATGTGTAGGTCGCATCTCCTCGGCTGTTAGGCTCCGCCCTACTAGTTTCATCATGCTGTGACTCATCAGGGGCTTTTTGGCCTCCTTTAGTCTGCTATACTAGCCCTAGTGGTTCTGGGTCACCCTGAGCTGCTTGGGTATTCTTTTATAATGGTCCAAGCCCTACCCAATAGAGCCATATCCATCCTTGCCATGCAGTGATGAAGACCAAAAGTCAGAAACAGGTTGTCTGCATGCTAGGTTGATGTGGCTCTGTAAAATCTAAAAGCTATAAATGAACATTCTGCAGAGCTGCATCTGACAGGACTCAAAATGTTACCACTATGATAAATTCACAATGTAAATCAGGGTGAAACAAGATTTTAGAATGGGTAATCACTGACTAAATAATTGATAAAGTAATTGATTGTAAAAAAAAACAAAAACAATTTTTTTCACTACGCAATTTTCATTACAGTTCTTCTTGAATATTTATTATATATTTACCATTTATATTTATTATATATTTACCATGGTTCCACACACACAGATGTTATATACTTATAACTAGAGGGGAGCAGCCCCTGTGACCGCAGGGAGCCCAGAACTGTAAGGGGGCCCCAACCACCACTTCACTTCCTCTGATAGTCCATGCTACAGATCAGGTGTTGTTGTGGCTACACTTGTTATGGGTGCGATGATTATGATGGCCACTCGTGATTTATGACCCTTGTAATGGAGCTCATACATGGTACCATTTTTTTCGATTAGATAATTTTGTTCGATTATTCTGTTACATCAAATAGTTTTCCAACATGTCCGTTTGGATTTTTTATCGGAAAAAAAAACGGGACAATCGTTAATTTTTCTTGATAAAAAAAAAAGATTATTTTCGACTTTAATTTGATTCAATTGTTTTGCTTGAATAAATGGGAAAATGAAATATTTTTCTTGCACCATGTATGGGCACCATAAGATGGACTTGAGGCTGTGAGGGTTACCAGAGGCAGGCAAGAGAAAGTGTGAGAACATTGAGGGCCCAAAGTTTTCAAGGGGGCCCCATGATTTGTAGCTACGCCCAGGGCCGAATTTCTACTATTTACCGTCCAAGGCCACTGTCACCATGCGCCCCCCTTTGGTATAGGTAGCGTAATGACCCCTCTCCCCTTCCCTCCAGTATGGGTAGCCAGATGACTCCCTTAAAGAGAGTCTGAAGCCATAATAAAAATGGCCTTTTCCCTTATATTCAGCAGGGGCATGTTTGCCCCTGCTAAAACGCCGCTATCCCGCGGCAGAACGGGGGTCCTTTACCCTCCAAATCCCCCCTGCAAAATCATTTTGCTGCCCTTGTGCGCTTCCGTGTGAGGCAGGGCTATGGGCTGCAGCTCTGCCTCACATGCGTCTATCAGTGGTGGATCTCCGCCTCTCCGCCGTCCCTCTCAGCGAAGGCAGACTGAGAGGGGCGGGGAGAGGCGGAGATCCGCCACTGATAGACGCGTGTGAGGCAGGGCTGCAGCCCATAGCCCTGCCTCACACGGAAGCGCTCCCCGGACATAGAAGGGGGGATTTGGGGGGTAAAGACCCCTCGTTATGCCGCGGGATCGCGGCATTTTAGCAGGGGCAAACATGCCCCTTCTGAATATAAGGAAAAAAGCAATTTTTATTATGGCTTCAGACTCTCTTTAATCCCTCCTTTTCCCACCCACCTTCAGTATGGGTTGCCAGCTCGCCTTCACACCACAGCACACCACAAGTGTCACTCGTCTCCAGTGCAGAAGGTTTCTCTTCTTTTCCATCTCCAATGCTGCCCAAGTCCATAGTCACAATGCAAATGTGCACAGAGAGCAAGATGGCTGCTGCACAGGCGGCTAGCAGCAGGGTACCACTGTCAGGTGCTCACCTGATCTCCCTACATTGCAGCATTTGCAAGCTTGCAAATGCTGCTCTAGTTTAGCCTGCTGCTTTGGTTCCCTTGCTCCTGTGGTGCCCTAGGCCATGGCCTAGGTGGCCTTGGCCTAAATCCAGCCCTGGCTATTATCATTTAGTATTTATATAGCGCCGACATCTTCCGCATCACTTTACAGAGTATATATTGTCTTGTCGCTTAACTGTCCCTCAGAGGGGCTCACAATCTAATCCCTACTGTCATGGGCGTCTGCACATACGGCAAATTCGGGCATCTGCTCGACCCTGGCCGCCCGCAGCCCCCCCTGGCCACGTGCCCGTGCAGCCAGCAGGAGGGGAGCAGTGCAGAGAAGAGGGAGAGCTATGGGCACAGTGGGGAAGGGCGGACGTCTCCCCCCCCCCCTTCCCTCACCTTAGGGGGTTCTCCCTCCCTCGCTGTCTGCTCCGGAACGAAGTGTTGTGCAGCGCTGGGCAGCGGGCGGAACTTACCTCCGTCTCGATCCAGCGCCGGTAGTTCTGGTGCCGCTGTCTGGTCCAGACCAGACTAGCGGCAAATCCATCCGGCGCCTGAACGAGACGGAGGTAAGTTCCGCCCGCTGCCCAGCGCTGCACGACACTTCGTTCCGGAGGGGACAGCGAGGGAGGGAGAGCCCCCTAAGGTGAGGGAAGGGGTGGGGGAGACGTCCGCCCTTTCCCACTGTGCCCATAGCTCTCCCTCTTCTCTGCGCTGCTCCCCTCCTGCTAGGGGCACACCTGGCTACCTATTTTAGGGACATTTACCCCTCTCCTGCCTACATATACTGGGCACATATAACCCTGCCTACATATACTGGGCACATATACCCCTGACTACATATACTGGGCACATATACCTCTGGCTTTATATACTGGGCACATATACCTCTGGCTACATATACTGGGCACATATACCCTGCCCTGACTACATATACTGGGCACATATACCTCTGGCTACATATACTGGGCACATATACCCCTGCCTACATATACTGGGCACATATACCCCTGGCTACATATACTGGGCACATATACCCCTGGCTACATATACTGGGACATATACCTCTGGCTTTATATACTGGGCACATATACCCCTGGCTACATATACTGGGCACATATACCCCTGGCTACATATACTGGGCACATATACCCCTGCCTACATATACTGGGCACATATACCCCTGGCTACATATACTGGGCACATATACCCCTGGCTACATATACTGGGCACATATACCCCCGGCTACATATACTGGGCACATATACCCCTGCCTACATATACTGGGCGCATATACCCCTGCCTACATATACTGGGACATATACCTCTGGCTTCACATACTGGGCACATATACCCCTGGCTACATATACTCGGCACATATATCCCTGGCTACATATACCCCAGCCTACATATACTGGGCACATATACCCCTGCCTACATATACTGAGCCATATACCTCTGGCTTCATATACTGGGCACATATACCCCTGGCTACATATACTGGGCACATATCCCCCTGGCTACATATACTGGGCACATATACCCCTGGCTTCATATACTGGGCACATATACCCCTGGCTACATATACTGGGCACATATACCCCTGGCTACATATACTGGGCACATATACCCCTGGCTACAGGGCACATATACCCCTGGCTACATATATTGGGCACATATACCCCTGCCTACATATATTGAGCACATACACCCCTGCCTACATATACTGGGCACATATACCCCTGGCTACATATACTGGGCACATATACCTCTGACTACATATACTGGGGTCATCTATACCTCTAGCTACATATACTGGGGACATATACCCCTGGCTACATATACTGGGGACATATACCCCTGACTACATATACTGGGCACATATACCCCTGCCTACAAATACTGAGCACATATACCTCTGGCTACATATACTGGGCACATATACCCCTGCCTACATATACTGGGCACATATACCCCTGGCTACCTGTTCTGGGGACATCTCTACCCCTGACTACCTGTTCTGGGGACATCTATACCGCTGGCCACCTATTCTGGGGACACCTATAGACCTGGGGCTACCTATTTTTGGGGAACCACTGCTGTCAGATTGAGTGTATTTTGGGGAACTGCTGCCAGGTGAGAGGTGTCTACCATATTAAGGGGGCACTCTGCCTATTTATGTGAAATGCTGTCTATTTATGTGCCTCATGACTGCTGAATTTGTCTTGTTGGGGGCCTCATGGTTACTGAATTTGTCTTGTTGGGGGCCTCATGATTTGTTGGGGGCCTCAAGATAGCTGAATTTGTCTTGTTGGGGGCCTCACGATTGCTAAATTTGTCTTGTTGGGGGCCTCATGATTGCTCAGTTGGTCATGTTGGGGGCCTCATGATTGCTGAATTTGTCTTGATGGGGGTCACATGATTGCTAACTGCGAGACTATGGAAAAAGCTGGATCATCATCATATGAGACAATAGCATTAAACCTACTTTTTCAGCTTTTTAAAACCGAAAATGAAACTGGGAGGTTCTAAAAAAAATGAACACATTTTTCAGGAGGCGGATGGATGAAATTGTTTATCTTCACAGTTTATTTTCAACTTGCATTTTCCATAATGTTCGTGTATGAGTTAAAACGTTTGTATTTAGTTTAAATTGCTGTTGGCACTTTGAGATAGTAAAGTGACTTTTGGGTTGCAGTTTGGGCACTCGACCTTCAAAAGGTTCGCCACCACTGTCCTAATCTAATGTCCCACGTAAACTTGTCTCCACACCCACATTCTGGTTCGTGACCACACCCATTTTTTGGCACGTAACCCCATTTTTTGTCGCCACACACAACACCGCCCCTCTTCGCCCTTTTTTTGCTGGAACATTTTCTGCAGGCGCCCATGCCTACTGTAGTCTTATGTCTATGTATGTATCTAGTCTATGGCCAGTTTTAGGGGGAAGCCAATTAACTACCCGGAGGAAACTCACACAGACACGGGGAGAACATACAAACTCCTTACAGATTTTGACCTGGCTGGGATGCAAACCAGGGACCCAGCATTGCAAGGCGAGAGAGGGCTAACCACTATGCCACCGGGCTATGCCCCTGCTTGCATCTGTGGAAAATGGCCATTTGTTTGTTTTGTTTTGCGCGTTACCATTGATCAACATTACATGTAATTTCACCATTTTAAGCAAGTGTGGTCCCAGCCTAGGTATAAACTTAATCTTTGTCATTAATAGTCGTTCGTGGTGCGGCTGTGCTCATCTTTTTCCTTCTCTACTGTTTTAGGACATGAAGGTTGCCCAGCATGCTGCTTCCCAGAGTCCATTTGCTAGAAACTAGGCATTCTATTTCACCACACGGTGGCGTGCTTACAGCCATGTCAGGCTTCTGTTATTGGAGACGTGTGACATGCTTGATGACGGTACAGCCCAGCTTACTCAGCGCTGAGAAATGATAAGTCTCTTAGCTCTGCCGCAGCCGTCACACACACACGGAGCTGTCTCTGGTTCTGACAATGCGGAAGAGCTGCAGGTTATGTTTCAGGAAGTGCTGGCAGAAAGCCAACCTGCTGTCAGCCTCGTAAGCTGCTGCGCCTTCTCAGGTCCAGAGAACATGGAATACTCGAGTCGCAGTGACTGAAATTGGGTTGAAAGTACTGCGACATACAAGAGGAGAATCATAATGATGGCTGTGAAAAGTTATGAAGACTGGATGGGAGCTCTTCCAGCGTGCTTAATAACGTTACCGCTTTCCACCTTGGCTATACCAGGTATATATTATGCATGTGGGTGTAGTTTTCATGTACTGTACAGCTTATATGTAGAGCAATAGTAATGAATATGACTGATAGGATCATTGCTAATTCATTTTAAGAAGAGCATTTAGGTAAAGAGTGCTTGATAGCATATCTCTGGAATAATGAAAAACTCTGTTTAGAAATGGTATGTCTGACAGTACAAAGCAGCTATATTTACCACATCCAAATTGGTATATATTGTAATTTTTAAATAAGCAGAAATTAACTTTCCTAAATGGTTGGGGTTTTGGGAGGTCAAATAGAGAGGGTGTGATTTCAAGGGTTTTATGGTGCCATAGAGCCTCCTTTGTTCAGTTGCCCGTTAAGTGATTTTTGTTTATATTGCCCCCTGATAGTGCTTCTTGTGTTATGTTGTCTACTGGTAGTGCTTTCCATTTATATTGCCACTTACTAGGACCTGTGTCATGTTGGCAACTAATAGTGCCAGTGCCTTTTAGAGTGGCTTCTGTACTTTCTCTCCACCCCATTCTCTCCCCCTCTCCCCCCCCCCACACACACACACATACATCTGCGGAGTGTGTGTAAAGAAGCTGAGAAGCAGTTACCTTTCTGCTGCAAACCTTGTCTTTAAAGAGGAACTCCAGTGAAAATAATGTGATAAAAAAGTGCTTCATTTTTACTATAATTATGTATAAATGATTTAGTCAGTGTTTGCCCATTGTAAAATCTTTTAAATCCCTGATTTACATTCTGACATTTATTACATGGTGACATTTTTACTGTTGGCAAGTGATGTAGCTGCTGCATGCTTTTTTGGCAGTTGGAAACCGCTGTAAACAGCTATTTCCCACAATTCAGCAAGGTTCCCAGACAGGAAACTGCCAGGAGTACTTACTTAAGAGTTTCTTGTGGGAGGGGTTTCACCACAATATCAGTCATACAGCGCCCTCTGATGGTCTGTTTGTGAAAAGGAATAGATTTCTCATGTAAAAGGGGGTATCAGCTACTGATTGGGATAAAGTTCAATTCTTGGTCGGAGTTTCTCTTTAAATCCAGAACACTGGCTTCATCATCCTCTTGGATCTTTCTGAGTTATGTACACCTGTTCCCAATGGTGTAATCAAGCAGAAGTATCACATCTGGAAGAATCCATGCGGAAGAGGAGGCCTATAAGCTGAATAATAAGAGGCGGATCGATCAGGTGGCTAATTGTGGCCACTAATGATCCAATCTTTTTCATCAAATCGTACTATTTTTATGTAATTCAACTCAATAACTCAATTTAGCCTAAGGCTGCTTTCACAGTGAGACGTTACAGGCGCACATTAGTGCAGCCTGTAACGCTCCCCAACGCACAGCAATGTAACTGCAATGGGCTGTTCACAGTGCCCACATTGCTTTACATTGTAACACTGCACGTCAATCTAAAGTGCAGCATGCTACGGCGTTAGAGCGGCTTTGCCGCGTTAGCCTGCTTGCACAGGCGCAGTGATTAGCCACATGGCTAATTAATATTCACTGCACTGTGCTGACGTCACTGGCGGGACGACGGGATGCGGAGTGTTCCGCTCACGTGGTCTCCACCAGCGCATGCGTAACGCGGCTCTTTGCTAACGTCCTCTGCCACCACCACCATGCGTTGCGTTAGGTGCACGTTATGCGACCTTAACGTAGCACCTAACGCAACGTCTTAGTGTGAAAGAAGCCTTATACTACGTAGATTTGGTAAAATTGGATGACAAAGGTTGGATCAATAGTAGCTACCTTAACTGCTGTCAGCTGCTTCCTTACACACACTCTGCATGGAGGGGAGACAGAGAGTCAGCGCAGCTCACACTAGGAACAATTCTGCATGCTTTTCACAGCGCATTGTGCTGTGCGCTTTGCTAGGTACAGCTTTTTCCATTGAGTCTAATGTAGCAAGTTCACATCTGTGCGCTTTGTTACTGTCTGTTTGAGAAACGTGGTGTTGCATGCATTTCTGTGCATTGCGCTGTGATTTGCACAGCAATGCAAGTGAATGGGTGCACTTTTTAAAGAGACTCTGTAAAGAAAAAAAAAACCCTCTGGGGGATACTTACCTCAGGAGGAGGAAGCCTCGGGGGTCCCAATGAGGCTTCCCCCTCCCCTGTAGCTTCAGGGAATACAGCGCTGGCTGCACTGGATCCTCCCCCGACAAGCTTGACAAGGCTGGATTTAATTACCTCTCCGGAATCCAGCGCAGGCGCAGCAGTGGCTCTTCGTTCAAGCTATGTGGAAATAGCTGAGCCTGATCGTATTCACTCTACTGCACAGGCGCAAAAGGACTCGCACCTGCACAGTAGAGCAGATCGATCGGGTTTGGCTATTTCCGCCTTAACCCGAATGAAGAGCGGCTAGTGCACCTGCGCTGGATCGCGGTAGGTTAATATCAATCTTTATTGACTACTGCTACATCAAATAAGCAAAACATGATGAATAAATAAGCACATGTAAATGCATGGGTCCACTTAAAAAAATGCACTACAATGCACTGAAACGCGTTATGAAACGTGCATCAGCGCATTCCCTTAAATACTTTTCTGAATGCACCCAATGTGAACGAGGCCTAAGGGCCTGAGTACACAATCAGCCTAGGGTTGCCACGGTATACCGGTTTTATGATATACCACGGTTTGATTGTGCACGGTAACCATACCATGCACAATCTCGTTTTGGGGGGCGGGGCGACCGGGGGACGGGGTAATGTAGCGGTGGGGATGCGACGCAGCGGCAAGCGCACGAACAGCGGCGGGAATACAAATACTCACTTGCAGGCAGCAGCTCCGTCCTGAACGATGTACTAGCTTCATTGTACTTCCTGTTCTTACATCACATTTCCCTGAAACAGCGCCCCCGGGTGCTATTACAAGATGATGCAAGAACAGGAAGTAGAATGAAGCCCATACATCGGTGAAGGACCTTGCTGCCAGCAAGTGAGTATTTATCCCTGCTGCTGCGTCCCCTCTCCCTTCCCCCGCCTCTCTGTGCTGCGGCCACCTATTTCTAGCTACACCTATCCCTGGCTACCTATGCTGCGAGCACCTACTACTGGCTACACCTATCTCTGGCTACCTTTGCTGTAAGCACCTACTACTGGCTACACTTCTCCTGCGAGCACCTACTCCTGGCTACACCTGTCCCTGGCTACCTTTGCTGTAAGCACCTATACTGGCTACACTTCTCCTGCGAGCACCTACTACTGGCTACACCTGTCCCTGGCTACCTTTGCTGTAGGCACCTATACTGGCTACACTTCTCCTGCAAGCACCTACTACTGGCTACACCTGTCCCTGGCTACCTTTGTTGCAAGCACCTACTACTGGCTACACCTATCCTGCGAGCACCTACTACTGGCTACACCTGTCCCTGGCTACCTTTGCTGTGTGCACCTACTACTGGCTACACCTGTCCCTGGCTACCTTTGCTGTGAGCACCTACTACTGGCTACACCTATTCTGCGAGCACCTACTACTGGCTACACCTATCCCTGGCCACCTTTGCTGCGAGCACCTACTACTGGCTACACCTATCCCTGGCCACCTTTGCTGCGAGCACCTACTACTGGCTATACCTATCCCTGGCCACCTTTGCTGTGAGCACCTACTACTGGCTACACCTGTCCCTGGCTACCTCTGCTGTAAGCACCTATACTGGCTACATTTCTCCTGCGAGCACCTACTACTGGCTACACCTGTCCTTGGCTACCTTTGTTGCAAGCACCTACTACTGGCTACACCTATACTTCGAGCACCTACTACTGGCTACACCTATCCCTGGCCACCTTTGCTGCGAGCACCTACTACTGGCTACACCTATCCCTGGCCACCTTTGCTGTGAGCACCTACTACTGGCTACACCTGTCCCTGGCTACCTTTGCTGCGAGCACCTACTACTGGCTACACCTATCCTGCGAGCACCTACTACTGGCTACACCTATCCCTGGCCACCTTTGCTGCGAGCACCTACTACTGGCTACACCTGTCCCTGGCCACCTTTGCTGCGAGCACCTACTACTGGCTATACCTATCCCTGGCCACCTTTGCTGCGAGCACCTACTACTGGCTACACCTATCCTGCGAGCACCTACTACTGGCTACACCTATCCCTGGCCACCTTTGCTGTGAGCACCTACTACTGGCTACACCTGTCCCTGGCTACCTTTGCTGCAAGCACCTACTACTGGTTACACCTATCCTGCGAGCACCTACTACTGGCTACACCTATCCCTGGCCACCTTTGCTGTGAGCACCTACTACTGGCTACACCTGTCCCTGGCTACCTTTGCTGTGAGCACCTACTACTGGCTACACCTATCCTGCGAGCACCCTACTACTGGCTACACCTATCCCTGGCCACCTTTGCTGCGAGCACCTACTACTGGCTACACCTATCCTGCGAGCACCTACTACTGGCTACACCTATCCCTGGCCACCTTTGCTGCGAGCACCTACTACTGGCTATACCTATCCCTGGCCACCTTTGCTGCGAGCACCTACTACTGGCTACACCTATCCCTGGCCACCTTTGCTGTGAGCACCTACTACTGGCTACACCTGTCCCTGGCTACCTTTGTTGCAAGCACCTACTACTGGTTACACCTATCCTGCGAGCACCTACTACTGGCTACACCTATCCCTGGCCACCTTTGCTGTGAGCACCTACTACTGGCTACACCTGTCCCTGGCTACCTTTGCTGTGAGCACCTACTACTGGCTACACCTATCCTGCGAGCACCCTACTACTGGCTACACCTATCCCTGGCCACCTTTGCTGCGAGCACCTACTACTGGCTACACCTATCCCTGGCCACCTTTGCTGCGAGCACCTACTACTTGCTACACCTATCCCTGGCCACCTTTGCTGCGAGCACCTACTACTGGCTATACCTATCCCTGGCCACCTTTGCTGCAAGCACCTACTACTGTCTACACCAATCCCTGCCTACCTTTGCTGCGAGCACCTACTACTGGCTACACCTATCCCTGGCCACCTTTGCTGCGAGCGCCTATTACTGGCTACACCTATCCCTGGCTATGAATACTGCGGCCACCTATTACTGGCTACACCTAGCCCTAGCTACCTATGCTGTGGCCACCTACCACTGGCTACAGAGGGGGGCCCCGGGTCCAAATAATTGTTTTAAACCGTATACCGTAATGCCGTCATACCGTGGTATTGTTTTTGACGGTTATCATACCGTGGAATTTCATACCGTTGCAACCCTAAATCAGCCAAATGTATCAGTACATGCTACTCAGTGACATCAGACAGTGCATAGACAGCACTGTCTGACAGGCACACTTTGGCCTTGCTGCATGCATTTGTGTGCACAACACAGTGCTGTCCCATTCGAAATAACTAAATGGGCTTAGCGCTGCAACACAGCCGGTGCCATCTGTGTTGCACAGCTGGTGCTGCACGGCCATCTGTGTTGCACAGCGTCTCTGGGCCCCATGCATTACCTAAACCCCAATTCATGGGCAGATCATGACAGGTTGTTGACACCTGATTTGGACAATTTATGCTATTTATAACCCCATTTTTATTTGTTGATATAAAATATCAGTGCTACGAAAACCATTTTTACAAAAAAAAAGAAAAAAACTCTTCAGACTGCAGCTGCTCTATGTTTGTAATAGAAGCATACATTTTAAAGTAATTTTGTTTGAAACCATGGCAACCGTAAACAGTTTGTTTTAAAGGATTCCTCCAGGCTAAATAAAAGATTAAAATCCACTTACCTAGGGCATCCTCCTGCCCCTGGCAGCTGTCCTGTACCCTCGCCGCAGCTCCGGTGGCTCCCGGTCTTCTCCGCTGCAGAAGCCGACTTCGCCAGGTCGGCTTCCAGGTCAAGTTCTTCTGCTCTCCAATGTGCGGCTCACGTGGCCACGCTGACGCCATCAGGACTGTACTGCGCAGGACATGCAGCATTTTTGAGCATTAGCATTTCTGCAATGTAAAGTGTATAAATGCTGGTGTAATCGCTCATCAAAACCTACACAGAGCGATTTGCTAGCATTTTTAAATTACTGCACACTGTAAAAAAGAAAAAATGAAAATTAATTGAAAAGACCAATCAGAATTAAAATCGCAAATCGCTACACAATAGCTGGCAAAAACCTTACATTTTTTAAAATCGCTATTAAAATCGCCAGAAAACGCTCATGAAATCGCTTACAAAGCGCTCATTAAAAACGATAGCGATTCCGATTAGCGATAGCACTTTGTAGTGGGTTCCATGCCTGAAGTCCCATTAACCACTGCATTTCTGTCTGCATTGTGCTATGCATAGAATTAATGAAGGCACAAAACTGTATGTGTAGTGTAGTGCAGAGGTCCCCAACCTAGGGGCCGCGGCCCCCTGGGGGTCCGTGAGCAAATTTCTGGGGGGCCGCGGCGGATCTGGCCTTTCTTCCTCTCCCCCCCCCCGCGGCCGCCGTTTCTGTTACCTTAAGAGCGGCGGCCGCTTCCTCCCTTATATTCCCCATAGCCCCTCTCCTATCTCGTATTACAGCAGCGCTTCCTGTGTGGCTGCTGTAAGGAGGGAAGGGGGCGGGGCAGCGGTTCCCATGGTAACGGCAATGGCCGCTACAGGAAGCCGCTGCCCTGTTTCGTTCCCTTCTTTACAGCAGCCGCGCGGGAAGCGCTGCTGTATTACGAGATGGCGATGCTGCAACCGAGGAGAGAAGCACCTGGGGGAATATAAGGAAGGAAGCGACCGCCCGCTCATAAGGTAACAGGAGCGGCGGCCGCAGGGGGGAGAGGGCACCTATCCTAGCTGCACTGGGGCACTATACTGGGGTAACTACTGGCTACAATGGGGCAGCTATACTGGGCTAACTGTACTAGCTATACGGGGCTAACTGTACTTGCTACACTGGGCTAACTATACTTGCTATACTGTGGTAACTGTACTAGCTATACTGGGCTAACTGTACTAGCTATACTGGGCTAACTGTACTAGCTGTACTGGCTAACTGGGCTAACTGTACTTGCTATACTGTGGTAACTGCCGCCGCCACTAGCCACGCCCCTCCAACCCCCTCATAGCATCAAAATCTGTGTTTTTCTATGATTAAAAATCTTTAGAGTTATAATTTCAATACCAGAGCAATTTTCATCATTCGCTTCTCATTAACTATTTAACCTGCGGGGACGTGAGACTCACATCTGTGCAGTTTGTGGGGCTGCTTGTGCGATTGTGCGGGCAGAAGCCGGCGTTCACGTGCGTTTGCGATGGTCACGGAGACAGGGTGGATTGGTGGCAGGGAATAGAAGTCCCCTGAGCCAATCATTCTTGTACATCAAGAATTATCACTGTTTTTGTTCAAAAACAGTGATCATTCTCAGATTTGGTAGCATCGTGCCGCCGCACTCCCTCCCATTTGCTTGCTTCCGCCGCTGATCATTACATTACTGAATGGGAACTTCATTCCCATTCATTCATCTCCCCTCAGGTCCCCATGATCGCCAGCATCAATGAGATGCCTGCGCCACTTCCGAAGTAACGCATTACTTCCTGTTTGTGTACTTATTGTACTCTAATAGAAAATAATGCGCAAGGACATCTTGTAGCCAAATAGTAAAATTACACCTACATACATTAGGGACTGAATTTTTTTTAATATGCATGTCAAGAGGGTTTACTACTGTTATTTATGGGCTTGTAAATAGTTATGGATGTAAAATTGAAAAAATGCACCTTTATTTCCAAATAAAATATTATCACCATACATTGTACTAGGGATATAATTTAAACATTGCAATAACCGGGGAAAATGGGCAAATAAAATGTGAAGCTTTTATCCATAGTTTTTTTTCATCCACGTTTTGTTTTAAAACTATAATGGCCAATAACTGAAAAAGAATGATTTTTTTCCATTTTTTTTTATTATTCCCATTGAAATGCATTTAGAATAAAATAATATTTAGCATAATGTACCACCCAAAGAAAATTGGTGGCAAAAAAACAAGGTATAGATCATTTTGTTGTGATAAGTAGTGATAAAGTTATTGGGGAATTAATGGGAAAAGCGCTGAAATGTGAAAATTCTTCTCAACGACAAGGTGAAAACATCCCGCGGGCTGAAGTGGCTAACTTGCATAGACAAATATCTGCGCCCCTGGATGCCTTTTGCCCCTTTGAGGGAGTTTGCAACCTTTTCTTAGGGCTCAGCCACACTATGGGCTTGATTCACTAAAGTGGGATAACTGCTATCACAGCAGTTATCACGCGAGCTGCCACGTGCAAAGGTTTGCGCGTGAACATCGTTACTTTGCGTGATAAGCGAAGGTTTGCATGCGATCACGTGCGCTTTTCATGTGAAAGGCGCACGTGATCGCTCTCAAACCTTAGCTGATTACGCGAAGTAACACTGCAGGTTGCATGATAACTGCTTTGATAGCAGTTATCACACTTTAGTGAATCAAGCCCAATAAGCGCTTTACTGAGCGCTTGTGTCTGATTACCGCTTTCTGAGCACTTTTTAAAAATTGCTCTCATTCACTTTCATTAAAATCGCTGCGATTTTTACGTGATTTTTAATGCGATTTTAATGAAAGTGAATGGGTGCGATTTTTAAAAAGCGCTCAGAAAGCGCTAATCAATCACAAGCGCTCAGAAAAGCGCTTATGCTGTGGCTGAGCCCTTACTGCTATACTGTCATGGTGAAATTGATCTCCTTCAGCTACAAATTTACAGCTGGTCAATCAGTCTTCAGCCAGCAGAGTCATGCTTAGAGGTCAAGGGATATATCTACAAACATTCAATTTGGCCTGGTTTGACAATTTATGATTTGAACAATGATTTAATACCTATGTTTAGCAAACCTTGAAATAAATGTGATGCTGCCTGCATTCTTGAGTAATAGATATGCCTATTACATTGTTTCCAGTCTTTCCAATAGCTGATGATTTATACGTCTTTCCAATAGCTGATGATTTATGCTGTCTGTTTTTTACCTCCAATGGAACAACTATCTTATTGTTGATGTCATCACACAGAGTTAATTCACTGTAATATTAGCCTGCTGTGTAGTTACCTTGCCCAGCAACAGTTAGGACTAGTTCAGATGGATGAATGATAGAACTGCAGTCATAGCTTGCAACTACTTTGTAAAACCAGCAAGCATTTACAGGCTGCTGCAGTGCTTGGGACTGTCAGTGTCATGTACGCATGTATGTTTGGCCAGCTGTAATAAGCTACATGTGGCATCCATCTACTGCTTACTAACTACGCCCTGTGTCTGACACAATGCACTGAGCACTGGTATGAATGGATCCATATAGTTGTATGTTTAGTGGGTTCAGAGCGTTGTATTATTGCTCAACATAACACAGTTTTGGATTGATGCACCAAAAACGGTATTTCCACCACTTTTCTCATCTTCCTCCGCTCGTCTGGAGACAGCGACGCATGGGGCTTCCTGTTCCTGTTGATCTGTAAAAAAAAATGTAAATACCTACCTAGCAGTGTTAGGAAGTCTTGCCCAAGGACTTCTTACTGAATAGGTACTAACCCTAGCCAGGGTTCGAACCCTGGTCTCCCATGTCAAAGGCAGAGCCCTTAAAGGACAGGTCTGAGGTTTAACAAAAACTAGATCTACTTACCTGGGGCTTCCTCCAGCCCCTGGCAGCCTATCTGTCTGGCCCCACATCTGCGGTTCCAGTGTCCCAAGATCCCCTCTGTTGCAGATTTAGGATGACTCCTGGTGGTTGAGTTTCCAACCGCCAAGATTCTGTAATGAGAGAGACCAGGAGCCCGATGGTGCAGTATCGTTAGATATATGGATAAGCAACAGAGTAATAAAATATTCTCAGTGGGTTGTACTCCTGCAACCACCTACAAAGCCTACGGGAAATTAACCATTCCCATTTGGTATCCCAGGTTGGCTGAGCAGCTACTGGCTGGCCACTCTCCTTGGTCAATTGAAACACGGGGTGTCCAATACTTTACCCCGAGGGGTTGAACTATTATTAAAAGAAACTGTAGGAGGCACCCAAAGATATTATATTCTCTGAATCATAAAATATAGGAGTAGATTTGGACTTACCTCCATAAAAGAACAAACCAATTGGGTAGTTAAATTTTAACCACTTCCCTGCCCTGGTCATTTTCACAGTTCAGTTCAGCTCTGATTACTTTGGCAATAACTTTATCAATAATTATCACAACTTAATGATCTATATATTGTTGTTTTTTCAGGACAAATTAGGCTTTTTGTGGCTGATATTTGTTTTTAGTAATTTCCTTATTTTCTATGCATTTTAAAAGGAAAATTAGAAAAGTAAAAAAAATACATAATTTATCCATTTTCATACATTATAGTTTTAATGTAAACAGTTATATTGTACAATAAAACCACAAATTGTATTGGTCTATTTCTCCTGTTTATTTAAACAGTTCATTTGTTTTGATACTGTATTAGATGTAACAATTAAGTAATGTATACAATCTGCTACTGTCTGCTTCTGGAATGTGTATTTCAGACTTGTTTACTAATTAACTCTACCATTGAATTCCCTGTGAGGAGGAGAGGGGTTTGTTGTCATTACTTTACAACTCTGTAGTGATGTTATCAGGTCAGATATAAATAAACAGTGTTAGCTAGGCTTTTGTAGGTAGGAGAGTGCAGAGACTTATTTTCATGTCATCTGGATAGGAAGCGGTTCATGATGCACAAAAGACAACGCGTTTCACTGGTACTGGCCTGCTTCCTCAGGTCAATAACAAGTGCCTAAGTCTGCAGCAGTCACGGGTCTCTTATTTAAGAGGCGCCCATACCCGTGACTGCTGCAGACTTAGGTACTTGTTATTGACCTCAGGAAGCGGGCTAGTACCAGTGAAACGCGTTGTCTTTTGTGCATCATTAAAATGTATCTAACCAATTAGTTTGTTCTTTTAACGAGATAAGACCAAAGCTACACCTATATTTTATGATTTAGAGAACAGAATATCTTTGGGCACCTCCTTTAGCTCTTTTGAAGATGCTGACCTCGTCAGGTCGGCATCTTCTGCACCTGCGCGATCGCTGTGGCGAGGGATAGATAGGCTGCCAGGGGATGGAGGAAGCCCCAGGTAAGTAGATCTTGTTTTTTTTAAAACCCCGGATGCGTCCTTCATAGTCAGCAGGGGCATGTGTGCCCCTGCTAAAACGCCGCTATCCCGCGGCTAAACGGGGGTCCCTTACCCCCCGAAATCCCCTCCGAGCAGCGCATCCCCTATTCCGGATTAAGGCAGGGCTAACCGCCGCAGCCCTGCGTCACGCGCGTCTTTCAACGCATATCTCCGCCTCTCCCCCACCCCTCTCAGTCTTCCATCACTGAGAGGGGCAGGGGAGAGGCGGCGATGCTCCGCTGATAGACTGCGCTGAGAGGCAGGGCTGCAGCCGTTAGCCCTGCCTGAAGAGCAGCAAAATCTACGACCAAGTTCGTCGTTGATTTTGCAGGGGGTGGGTTGGGGGGTCAGGGATCCTCGTTCAGCCGCGGGATAGCGGCGTTTTAGCAGGGGCACACATGCCCCTGCTGACTGAGACAAGAAGCGAGATTTATTCTCGCTTCAGTGTCTCTTTAAAGGGATACTTAATGGAAAACTGAAAGGAGAAGAATATGGAGGCTGACATATTTGTTTCCTGTTGAACATTACCAGTTGCCTGGCAGCCCTGCTGATCTATTCGGTTGCAGAAGTGTCTGAAGTACACCAGAAACAAGCATACAGCTAATCTTGTCAGATCTGACAATAATGTCAGAAACACCTGATCTGCTGCATGCTTGTTCAGGGTCTATTGCTAAAAGTATCATAGGCAGAGGATGAGCAGGTTGGCCAGGCAACTAGTATTGCTTAAAAGGAAATAAATATGGCAGCAACCATATACCTCTCATTTCAGTTGTCCTTTAAGTCAGGAAAAAAATGCAGTTTTACTTGCCTGGGGCTTCTACTGGCCCCCTGTAGTCAGCCTGTGCCCACGTCGGTACTCTAGGATCCTCTGGTCCCCTGCCACGGCTCAGTTTCGATTTCGGAGACTGAGCCTGTTGCAGGCCACTGCGTCTGCACGGCCCTAGCGGTAGAAAAGGTGCTGCCATAGATACTTATACAAATGAATAGGTATTTAAGACTGTACATCCACAGTACAGTCTTACTTGGTGTTGTTGATCTCAGGACCTATTCACTTTCTGTTTTAGGGCACAAAAACATAAATCCAAAATTCATTAGTATGGCTAATATGTCTAGAAATAGTGTCCTAAAAGAGGCTATGGTGGCCACACATGTATTGTCAAATACTAGTAGACCCAAGCCCGTTTAAGAACGGGCTCTATGTCTTTTTCCAGCCGACGCTGCCAGTGTGCATGCGCCCGCCTCACATGCAACCGCCGCGCGCACATGCCCACCTCGCTCGCCCGCCTCGTTCCTTGGTCCCGCCCAGCTGTCCGTTACTGCGCGATTGCGCAGTAGCAAAAAACCTGGGACACAGGGACAGCTGCTGGACGCAGCGACAGTTAGGGTTTTATTATAGAGGTTTCTCCTGTTCCTGTGTTCCACTACCCTCTACTGCACAGCTAGTGTGTCCTTCAGTATAGGTAGGTAGGTAGCCAGGTATAGGTGCCCCCAGTATAGGTAGTCAGGTATAGCTGCCTCAGTATAGGTAGCCAACAAGTACAGATGCACTCGTCCATGACTGGGAGCCCGGCTAGAAGACACTTATCTCACTGGCTTCAGTAAATAATTAAGCGTAAGGATCTTGATGTTATCCTTTCTGTGATTGGTAGCCAATGGAGGGAATGTTAGAAGGGGTCACATTAGAGCAATGAGAGGGAAGGTAAATTAATTGTACTGCAGAGGTCAGGTGGACTAGCATCAGTTGGTTAGCAGGTATCCACACAGGAGTGTGCTGCAGAAGTCAATGGCCTCAATTCACTAAGATCAGGCTTGTGATAATAAGGCAAGAGAAAACTTACCACCACACAACAATCAGTATTTTCAGTGTTAATTCACTAAAGAAGCTTGCCTTATTAAGGTGTACAGATAAGTTTTCACAGTGAGAGAGTTATCTTATCACTTCAGTCCTTAAAGAGAAACCGTGACCAAGGAATGAACTTCATCCCAATCAGTAGCTGATGCCATTTCCCAGTAGACTCTGTATGGCTGATATTGTGGTGAAACCCCTCCCCCTGTGCAGTGGCGTATCTAGGTAAGACAGCGCCCATGGCAAATACTAAAATTGCGCCCCCCCACGCACACACACAGACACACACACACACCTACAATCAACAGCATCTTGTCTAACCTTTTTGGACAGGCTAACCCCATCATGCAAAAAGAACACATGCGCACACACAAATACCAGAATGTAACAGTCACTATGAAATAAATTAGGCTATCCTTGATCCTCTGCCTCGAGTACTTTAAAGAGAACCTGAACTGAAAATAAAAAGTAAAAATAACAATACACAGGTCATACTTACCTCCTGTGTAGTCTACTACTCAATCTCTTTCTCCTCTCCTGCGTCCACGTTGTCCACTGTGATCAATTGATTTCTCGGTCCTCCATTTTAAAAATGGCCATTACCCCCTAACAGCTTGCTGGTCAACACTCTGTTAAACTGGAATATCGCCACTTGAGCCATAGGGAAACATGGACATTACCTTGCACATTCAGTTGTAACTGACAGCTGCTGATATATAACTGACAGCAACTGGTATATTTCAGTTCTGACAAACTATTGTCAGAACTTGAAGGGATCACTGTAAGAAGAAAATGGAGAGAAGAATCTTTAAAAAAAAAGAAAATGGAGAGGAACTGATGGTGAGGTTAGTATGTAATCTTCATTTGCAGCTACGTTATGTGTTTATTTGAAATATTTTTACTCACTTCAGGTTCCCTTTAAGGCAGGGAACATACTTGACTGTTTTCATACGCGTTTTCTGCACAGAAGAACTCATGTTAATCAAATGTGTTTTTCTTGCACAGAAAAAAAACTGACATTCTGCATGATAATTCTGCTCATTTTGTCAGTTTTCTGTATCAATTACATTAGCTGTTGTGAAAAAAACACACGTTTTTCTGCATAGAAACACACTTGGTATGCAGAAAAACACGAGCTGAAAACTGAAAGGCAAATGAAAGGCCTTAGCCATAGACCCTGAACAAGCATGCAGATCAAAGGTCTATAACACATCTGACAAGATTAGCTGCATGCTTGTTTCAGGTGACCATGCAGAACAGCACGATTTCCCTGCAACTGATATTGTTTAAGGGCTCGTTTCCACTAGTGCGGTGCGGAATCGCCTGCATTCCACCGCGGACGAAATCGCATGCGGGTGCGATTCCGCATGCGTTTTTGCCGCGATTTCGCATGCGATTCCGCATAGGTAAGGTATATGCGAATTTAACCATGTCACTGCTGGTGTAAATTAACATTATTACCTATGCGAAATCGCATGCGGTTTCGCGTCAAAAAACGCATGGTCACCCCGCATGCGATTTCCCTATTAAGATACATTAGCGGCGATTCGTGCACATTCCTTCTGCACGCGAAATCTGACGGCTCTGCCGTGCAGATTTCTGCCGCTTCAAAAACCGCTGCCGCACCCGCAGAAGTGGAAACAGCCCCATCCACTGACATTGCCTATGCGAATCCGCGTGCAGTGCCCGCATGCGGATTCGCATTAGTGGAAACGAGCCTTAAAAGGAAATAAATATGGCAGCCACCACTCTCATATGAATGAAAGCAATGAAACATTTGCAGTGACGATTATAACATAATAAAAGCCTGACAACCTATTAAATATCAGTAGATAGATACTGAGCTAGAAATATAATGAATTTTAACTATTGAGGTACACTGTACAAGAGAAATGTTAAAACTGGCCACAGAGATGCCAGCAGGATAATGGTTAAAGTGTAGAGAGTATCATAAATACAAGTAAGTAAACAGCACACTGAGATAAGGCTGAGGAATGTGTGAATGCCAGAGAGGAGAATTAATAGGAGACCTTGTAACCTCCAGACCGGGAGCATCTGCCACTATCTCAGGGGACTGAGACATGATCTGTGTTAGGGAGAGTGGGAAAAGTTTGAAGCTCACCTCTCAATAGCCTCTAATGTAGATATATGACAAAGACTGAGACGGTCAGGCTGCTGGATGATTGTTACTCCCTTAGGCCCGGTTCACATTAGCGTTCGCTATCCGGATTTTCCGGATCTGATCCGGACCGCATACTGTACAAACGGAACGTACGTTCCGCATAGCAATGTAAAGTCTATGCGGACGTTCACACGCGTCCGTTCCGTACGTACCGGAGCGGATCCGGACTCTGGACTCTTTTCCAACATGCGCTATTTTTTGGGTCCGGATCTCCGGCCCACGCACCCGGACCGGAGCCGGACCTGAGCCTGACAGCACCATCCGGAACACAGAAACCAATGGGGAACGGAAAGCACAGAACACACTGCCTACAAAAACCTGACGTTCTACCCCACTTCCTATGCGTATCCAAGCGGCCATTTCGGATGGGGACACATGGGCCAAGCATGTCTGGAGTGGAGCAGCAGTGACAGACGTGCTGGAGCTGTTTGGCAGAATGTCGGAGGTGGAGGTGAGGCCTACAGCGGAGGAACCTGATTTTACAGGTGCACCAGGTGCACCTTCTGCTGACCCCAACATTTTTTTTCTTAAAATTTCGCTATTTTTTGTCCACGGATCCGGATGGCAGCCTGATGCATGCCTGATGCAAACGGACCGGATCCGGATCGGAACCATAAGGTTCCGATCCGGATCAGGTCCTGATCAGATCAGGATCCGGTCCGTTTGCATGGCAAAACGCAAGTGTAAACGGGGCCGTAGACTCAGGAATGCTGTCAGCAGCACTGCACCCCCCCCCCCCCCTGATGTTTGAAGAGGGAGGTCGCCTGGGGCACATGCCATGCCTGCACTCTTCTAGATCCGCGTCTGCCACTGTGTGATGTCAGGACCAAGGTGCTGACATCACACTGTGGGAGCCTTGTTGCATTATGGGAAATAACAGCTGTTTCCAACTGACAAAAAAGCAAGCAGCATCTCCTTCCACTGATATCACTTGCCATCAGTAAAAATGTCACCATGTGATAAATGTCAGAATGTAAATCAGGGAGAGGAAATGTTTTACAAGGGGAAAACACTGACTAAATCCTTTATACATAATTATTGTAAAAATTAAGCACTTTTTTTTAATTGCGTTATTTTCACTGGAGTTCACTTTAAGTTACCTCCTCTGTAGTTATTTTCACATGCAGTCAATTAACAGCCTGTCTTTAACTTAAAGTGGACCCAAATTAAAAATACAAGATTTCAGAAATAAAATCTATTTTCTAAATTATAATAATAAATAGCAGACTTTTTTTCATCAGCATGATGACAAATATAAAATATTTTACATTTATTGGAGGAACCCTTCCCTTCCTTTCATATTGCCGGGACAGAATCCGGCAAACTGGTAGAGTAGGTGGTGTCCAGCAAAGGAGGAATTGCTAATGGCTGCCACCTGTATAACCCTAGTTATGAAAAGAGAAGGGTGAAAAACATGCACTGAAATGCTCATAGGCTTGAAGGAGTGTTTATTTATCTTTGTATGTGTCAGAGTGGTGCAACTAAATATTTTGAATTAAAAAATGTTTGGTTTGGGTCCGCTTTAAGAATTCTGTAGTTATTTTGAGGATTGAAATGTTAACTTTAGAGATCTCTCATTAACTTAACCTCCCTGGCGGTTAATTTTTTTTTGCAAATGGGCAAAGATCCTTTTTTTTGTAATGCTACAAACACCAGAGTGGTAGCTACATGAAACACCACTAGAGGACGCATGTGTCCCTCTAGTGCGATCGTCGCCGGCATTAATAGCAAACAGGGGAACACGTATATAACGTGCTCCCCATTTTTGGCTTCTCCTGTTGCCATGGCGACGATCGGAATGACGTCATGGACGTCAGCCGATGTCCTGACGTCAGGCGCACCAGATCCAGCCCATAGCGCTGCCTGGAACTCATTGGCCCGGGCAGCGCAGGGCTCTGGCGGGGGGGACCTCTTCCGCCGCTGCGTGCGGACGATCGCCGCAGAGTGGCGGCGATCAAGCTGTGCGCGCGGCTAGCAAAGTGCTGGCTGCGCGCACAGCACTTTGAATGGTGAAAATCGCCCCATCAGGGGCTGAGATCTCCTCCTGCGCGGCATAGCCCGAGCTCAGCTCGGGCTTACCGCCAGGGAGGTTAAAGACATAATAGTTAACTTTAGGTTTGCCTGAGGTAAATTGTTTAATGAATACTACAGGCTTGATTCACTAAGACAAATAGAACACCGTATCAAAGTTAACACACCTTATCAAAAGTTAACACGCCTTATCAGAGTAGCATAGCGAGCGCTACGAACTTATGCCTGCTAATTGGCAATCCACTTGTCCTTCCCTGAGCCCCTGCGGGTTCATAGCGCTCGTAATGCTACTCTAATAAGACGTCTTAACTTTGATAAGGCGTCTTAACTTTGATAAGGCATGCTATTTGTCTTAGTCAGGGGTCCCCAAAAATTTTGGTTCGAGGGCCGGGTCAACATACTTCAGACAGCTGGGGGGCTGGAGTATACATAAAATGATGTAGAAGTCTTTGTGGGCCAGACAGTGAAACATACCCAGGTGAAAACCTGCAGTCCAGTTGGACAACAGTGTCACCTGATGTGGAATTTGATTGGAAACCAGCGAATTACTGCTTTCTGGCTTCATTCTATATGCAGACTACCAATATTTAAAGATGTAGATGACCACATCTATAATACATGCGGGGGCCGGTAAAAAAGCCACAGGGGGCCACATTCGGCCCTCGGCCTTAGTTTGAGGACCACTGGTCTTAGTGAATCAAGCCCTACATGCCTTATAACCATGGTGATAACACTAGAAACCACTCAGAAATGTTATTAAAGACAGGAGATAAGCTTAGTGAATTGAGGCCATTTGTGAGAAATAATCAAGGCATGCAGAAATACTTTACTGTGTCCTGGGTAAGGAAAGGGTGACATTTTGAGATATTCTTAATGTGGAGGCGACTGAAGATGAGTAGTGTGTCGAGGTTTGAATGAGAGTTGAATCAAGTATTACATTTAGGTAGCCAGCCTGGAGGGACAGGAGTTATTGGAGCGTTATCAACATTGGTTGTTATGTCAGGCAGAGGAGTGAAATCTCACAATGGAAAAAGGACTGTTCTGTTTTGTTTATGTTAAGTTTAGGAAAGCAGGACATGTAGGAGGAAATAATATTGAGAGAATCAGGCATTTTAACCAGACTTATGGTTCCCATACATGGTACAATTTATCATTTTTTTTCGATTAGATAATTTAGTTCGATTTTTCCGTTAGATCATATATAAAGAATTTTCCAATATTTCTGATCGGATGTTTATAGAAAAAAATGGGATAATCATTTTGTTACTTTTGATTGAAAAAAATATTCTTTTCAACTTTCATTCGATTCGATCATTTTGGTCGAAAAAACGGGAAATTGAAAGTTTTTTTTATTGTACTGTGTATGGGGTACCATTAGTCTGATTGCTGTTGTTAGCTCTTACATATTGCTAATCTTTTGTGTCCTATGCATTGTTAAAACATGAACACTGAGTTAAGCCAACTATTTATGTTTTTTTATAAACTCTGATTCCAATTTGCCCAGAGATTGACCAGGTGGTTCCCCTATGATCAGCTGCCCACCATACACTGTACATACTTGGAACGATAATGGGAGATTTATGATTAACTCAACAAGTATACTGCTTGCACTACTATATAAAACAGATTTGTACATACTATAGTAGCTACCTGTAAGCTTTATAGATGAAAATACCAAAGGGCAGCATTCAGTGTGTTTATGTATAATACCATCAGCAGGGGTTGAGCTTGCAGTGGATGAATGCCTTTTTGCAACCTTACCATGTTACTAAGTGAGCCCTTCCCACTTAGTATTGCGGCCTATATCGGTCATCACACACACATACAATCTAGCATTCAAAATAAGTTGTCCCTGCAATTTTGCTGAGGGTGTAGCAGAGTCCATTCAAGTCTCCTGATAAGTACCCCCTCCCTCCCAGGGGGAGTGTTTAACGCTTGGCCCGAGACAACCTCTGTAGGCACCTCCTTACACAAGATAACAATTGTCTAATCCAGCTGACGGTGATCTCATGTTTTTAGATTCTTTGCAAATACAACTTCCTGAGAGCAGACAGGAGACAGAGGTTGTGTAGCTACATGTCTTTAGATGCTTTAACAGATGGCAACATTTTTTTGTTGCAAAGATGGAGAAGATAAGCAATCAGATTTCAGTTGTTAATTGAAGTATAGATGCTGACTGGTTGTCCACTTTTGTGTCTTTTATTTTTCTTCACTTGTCTTAATATATCAGCCTAGGAGAGGAATTCTTGTCAACCTATACAGTAGGGAATATTTTTCTTGTAGCCTGTTTTCACTACAGTCAGGTGTGTGCTTGAAATAGTGAAGTAACAGACAACGCCCATGTCCTCAGAATGGACCAAACAGTAAAATAGTTTAAGTGGGCAATTATTATTCGTGAAAACGCTCTAGTTTTTAATTTCGATTAAACTAAATCAATTTGAAACTCTGTTGTCTGAAGTTCCTTCCAATTTGTGTGTCTGAACGTGGCATTTCCATCACTGGATTAGTTAAAGAGGTTTGTCTAAAATGATAATCCGTTAATTAGAGGATTAACTGCAGATTGTTAATGACCTGAATCCAAGGACCTTTTACTGGCGCGTTATTGGCTTTGCTTCTATGATTTCTTGGCTGCTGCTTAGAAACTGTTCTGTAGTGTTTATGATATATAGAGTGTGTCGATGATGTCTATATTTCCTGCTTGTGCAGGAACACATCAGCTGCTGTCAGTAAGATAGGAAACTGATGCCTTCTCTTCTTTCAAATATAACTTTTGTGTTTCAAGGCTTTTTTTTCCATCGGAATAACTGCCTGAACAAATCCAACAGGGTTCATTTGAAGTGACAGTCCACTTTCGATGATAAAAAAGCAATTCTCCCAGTTCAGATCTATACATCACAAGGGAAATTCAAAACCGTATTTTACATTTTTTAACTTGGTTTTATTTGCAGATGTATGACACCCCTAGGTTTAGAGAATGAAAACCAGAAAAAAATACAGTATTATAAACTAGATGCGTCTTACGGAACAATATTCTGAACCATGTGTGTCTTGTGGAGTGTCACAAAAAGGCCAGCGCCAGGTGCCCCCCTTCAAATTGTCTCCTCTCAAAGCTATCAGTGCTCCTCCAGATCCTCTGAAGACTACTTGCGGCAGTGGTGCAAACTGAACGGCGCACTCCCTGTTACCTTCCATTTTCATCCTTGGTGGTGCTGCTCCCTATGAAACAGTGGCATCGATGTCACTGGGTCACAGAGAACGGTGCCGAGGATAAAGATGGAAAGACACAGAAGGGAGCACTCCAGGCGGCAGGTGAGTTTCCTCTGCTGCAATGAGTATTCTGCTGGGGACTCGGGGGAGCACCATTAACTGGGGGGGGGGGGGTCAGCTTGGGTGGAAAACCTAGCTCAGGCCCTCTTTGATGCACTATTCATGCCGTAAGACGCACAGACACTTCCTCTCACTTTTTGGGGTGAAAGTGCATTTTATAGAGTGAAAAATACAGTATTGTGTGTGTAAGTTTTCTATTCAGTGCAACCGATACTCCTCCTTCAGAGCCTTCCTGCTTTGTGCACATTATACATTCAGGAAGAGGGGACTTATTGGGCACTTAGTAAATTTCAAAGACTAAAATCATTTCTTTCTTGGAAAAAATGCTACTCGATTATTTGGTACACACACCAGGCTTCAGATTCAAATGGAAGAATAATAATCTTTCATAACATTACATTTCAAAATGAGTTGAGTACTTCAGATACACATTATTTATTTTTAACAAAGGCACAGTATAATTTTACTTTAATGAACAACTATAAAATAAACTGATTTTCTGTAAACCCCACATAGCTATAGAGCAGGGGTCAGGAAACTTTGTGGCTGAGAGAGCCATGAACGTCACATATTTTAAAATGTAATTCCATGAGAGCCATACAATATGTTTCAAACTAAATACAAGTACAGTTGGAGCGGCTGTTAGTTTTGGGGGAAGCGTGTACGATACAGCAGTAGCGTGCCTAATTTTAAAATTATACTTGCGCTGCCACACTAAGCAGCGCTTCTGACCGGCGCAGCTTAGTGAATCAACCTCTACTGATTTGTCTGTGAGGCAGATGAAGCCATCAAAAGAGCCACATCTGGCTCCTGAGCCATAGGTTCCCTACCCCTGCTATAGAGCTTTTAGCCAGCTTTTCAGAGGTCACTCAGCACAGCTTGTGTGAAAAAAATGCCTTGTCTGCCAGCTGTTTGTAACAATTTTGCATTGGGGAAGGGGGGGGGGGAGCGGGAAGCAGAGCTGAATTGTAACCTGGCTGAAAACTGTTTACTTTAGACTACATGGCAGAGAGAAAGACACAGTAGCACACAGACAGAGCTGCAGCTGATGATTATTTACACACATTTGAAGCTATATTTTTGCTTTCTATCATTCTGAACGCATTTTACTCACAGTATTAGAGCCAGTGAAGATTGTTTCTGTATGCTGGATGTACTGGACACAGTCCTCCATAGTAATTCCCACAGTGAAAACTGTTCTCTGTAAATGTCATTTTTTCACATAAAACATGAAAAGATGAAAAAAAAGCCTTTGTATTGCTATTTGCAAGTAATTACTGGAAATATACGTGGCATTTAGAATTTTAGTTAACTTTTATAGTTGTCTATGACACAAGTGATTCTTCAGTCAGCCAGGGCCATATTTAGGGGCCAGTCTCCAAAGGGCACCCTTGAGTAATGAGGATTCCCCCTCAAATACAGCTGAAGGAAACTCTATCCAGCCAAGGACACAGTGCAAGAAACACAGTGTTAGTGTTAATAGTGAGGAGATAAAATGTAGCCTTAATGTGAACTTACACTATACTGGTCAAAATGAAGGGTCACATTCCCCATCTTTAAAATGTATGGGCTGTGCCAGACCATTGATTGCAACTCATGCAATTCAAAATAATTTCGAGATGGTACCTGACTATGAATTTGATGAACCTTTTATCTGATTCTAAATGTTGGAAATGACAAGTTGGGGATGGCACGGCCTGGCACATGTGATGGGGTGGCCCTATTGTGAAAAATCTCTGGGAGGAAGTTGCAAACTTCCATCCAAAATCCAACCTGAGATTAGGGTCTCAGATCGTAATTTTTGGTGTCCATGGCAGGGATACACTAGAAAAGGTAGCTTATTGAAGATGGGTGCCTTAATTGCTAGAAGTATTAACATCAAAAATGGAAAAAGAGAACTATACCCTTTGCACATACATGGATCTGCGAAATATTCAATTTCTTGGGGACAGCTAGCTAGGATATATAAGAAAATGCAATTACAGTTAGTAAGCGAAGTTTTCTTTCGGTACTCATTGTAATCCATGAAAGGGACAAAAACACCTGAACTCATTCATATATAGTAGAGTTTAGGAGGACAACTAGGACCAGAGGCGTAGCAATAGGGGTTGCAGAGGTCTTGACCGCACCGGGCCCCTTGGGCCAGAGGGTCAACTTAGGGCCCTCCCCCAACCACAGTATTAGCTCTTAATTGGTCCTGCGCTTGTAATGATCACTTTTATAAATGCTTTTAATGATAATAATCATTAACAAGCTGTTACCCATCCCCTTCTTGCATTTCTGACACTGTGGCTGACCTTGGCAGGTTTTAGTGCGCCGTATCAATTGTTATGTATAGAGTGCTTGGGGGCCCCAATTTAAAACTCGCACTGGGGTCCATAGCTCCTTAGTTACACCACTGACTAGGTCATGGGCGGGCTCTGAGCTAGGGGGCCCAGTCCTGTTCAATCATATGCAAAGCAGGCAGCGGGTTAAATACATTACTTGCTCCCAGTGCTGGCATCTTCTAAGTTTCCTGGTTAGTTTTCAAGTGCCTTGTGCTGCGTGCAGCCAGCCAATCACCATGCAGGGACTGAAGCCACATGGTGATTGGCTGGCTGCACACAATGCAGAGCACTTGAAAACTAACCAGGACGGGGGCAGGTAATGTATATAACCTACCACCTACTTTGCATATTAATGAACAGGACCACCTCCCGGGCCCCCTAGCTGCCGCCTCATCCCCAGTGATCGAGGTGTAGGGGGGCCTACCAACATTGGCAGTGGCTATTGTTATGCCACTGTGCACAGTCAGTCCAAATTAGAGCTAGTCTTTAATGCACTAGTTCATATTATTTGCACATTACTACATTATATGTAGATATGTCCCTGTTTGTCCCCGTCGATGCCCCTATTAGGAGGCAAAAACAAGTTGGATGGTGCGGGTTGTGTTTTTGGTGTAATGGGATAGCTGTGTGTGTGTATGTGTGTATATATATATATACACTCACCTAAAGGATTATTAGGAACACCATACTAATACGGTGTTTGACCCCCTTTCGCCTTCAGAACTGCCTTAATTCTACGTGGCATTGATTCAACAAGGTGCTGAAAGCATTATTTAGAAATGTTGGCCCATATTGATAGGATAGCATCATGCAGTTGATGGAGATTTGTGGGATGCACATCCAGGGAACAAAACTCCTTTTCCATCACATCCCAAAGATGCCCTATTGGGTTGAGATCTGGTGACTATGGGGGCCATTTTAGTACAGTGAACTCATTGTCATGTTCAAGAAACCATTTTGAAATGATTTGAGCTTTGTGACATGGTGCATTATCCTGCTGGAAGTAGCCATCAGAGGATGGATACATGGTGTTCATGAAGGGATGGACATGGTCAGAAACAATGCTCAGGTAGCCCGTGGCATTTAAATGATACCCAATTGGCACTAAGGGGCCTGAAGTGTGCCAAGAAAACATCCCCCACACCATTACACCACCAACAACAACAAGGCATGATGGATCCATGTTTTCATTCTGTTTACACCAAATTCTGACTCTATCGAGACTCATCAGACCAGGCAACATTTTTCCAGTCTTCAACTGTGCAATTTTGGTGAGCTCGTGCAAATTGTAGCCTCTCTTTCCTATTTGTAGTGGAGATGAGTGGTACCCGGTGGGGTCTTCTGCTGTTGTAGCCCATCCGCCTCAAGGTTGTGCGTGTTGTGGCTTCACAAATGCTTTGCTGCATACCTCGGTTGTAACGAGTGGTTATTTCAGTCAGCGTTGCTGTTCTATCAGTTTGAATCGGTCGGCCCATTCTCCTCTGACCTCTAGCATCAACAAGGAATTTTCGCCCACAGGACTGCCGCATACTGGATGTTTTTCCCTTTTCACACCATTCTTTGTAAACCCTAGAAATGGTTGTGCGTGAAAGTCCCAGTAACTGAGCAAATTGTGAAATACTCAGACCGGCCTGTCTGGCACCAACAACCATGCCACGCTCATAATTGCTTAAATCGCCTTTCTTTCCCATTCTGACATTCAGTTTGGAGTTCAGGAGATTGTCTTGACCAGGACCACACCCCTAAATGCATTGAAGCAACTGCAATGTGATTGGTTGATTAGATAATTGCGTTCATGAGAAATTGAACAGGTGTTCCTAATAATCCTTTAGGTGAGTGTAGATATATAGTCGGATCCATAAACATTTGGACAGAGACTTTTTTCTAATTTTGGTTCTGTACATTACCACAATGAATTTTAAATGAAACAACTCAGATGCAGTTGGAGTGCAGACTTTAAGATCTAGTTCAGTGTGGTGAATGATTGCATGTGAGAAAACTAAAGCATTTTTTAACATAAACCCTTCATTTCAGGGGCTCAAAAATAACCCTTTGGCAATCACACACACACACACACACACTCTCTCTCTCTCTCTCTCTCTCTTTCCCTCTCTCTCTCTCTCTCTACCCATGCTGAGGGAGAGAGATGGATTTCTTCTGGTACCAAAGAATTTTGCTTTATCACTAAAGGCAGGGGTAGCATCTTATACCTACAGAAGGGATTGGCATGCCTGTATCTTATTGTGTGTTAATATAGTTACATCACTAATGATTGTATATTATATCATTTATTAGGGCCTTATTTTTTTTTCACCTAAAGGCACAGCAGATCTGTCAGAAACAGTCTTCATCAGTTTGCCGACAGGCGACAGCGTGTATACACGTCCTACTGTCGGCAGAACGCCCGCCCAGCAGAAGGGTCTGACGGACCTGTCGTTAGCTGCAGTATGGCGTGTGTACACGCCTTAACATACAAGCCGAATTTTTGACCCCCAAAAAGGGGGTCAAAAGTTGAGGGGTCGGCTTGTATGCGAGTCTTCCCTGGTGGTCCGTGGTCCGCGGCCCCCGCTACCCCCTGCCCGCTCTCCCCGCCGCCGCCGCTGCTATTACTTGTTTCGGCAGCGGCTTCCTCGTCCCCGGCGGCGCTTCCTCTTCCCCGCTCTCATGCCTCTATGAAGAAATCACAGCAGCGCGCCCGGCGCTGCTGCTCTGATGATGCAGGGGGCAGGAAAGAGCGGTTCCCATGGTAACGGCGATGCAGATCGCCGCTACAGGGAGCCGCGCTCTTTCCTGCCCCCTGCATCATCAGAGCAGCAGCGCCGGGCGCGCTGCTGTGATTTCTTCATAGAGGCATGAGAGCGGGGAAGAGGAAGCGCCGCCGGGGACGAGGAAGCCGCTGCAGGTAATAGCAGCGGGGGGAGCAGGGCACAATACCGGCCACTACCTACCTACACTGGGTACTATACTAGCTATACTGGGGCACTACCTACCTAAACTGGGCACTATATTAGCTAAACTGGGCACTATACTAGCTATACTGGGGCACTATACTAGGTACTATACTAGCTATACTGGGGCACTATACTGGCTATACTGGGGCACTATACTAGCTATACTGGGGCACTATACTAGCTATACTGGGGCACTATACTAGGTACTATACTAGCTATACTGGGGCACTATACTGGGGCACTATACTAGCTATACTGGGGCACTATACTAGCTATACTGGGGCACTCTACTAGCTATACTGGGGCACTCTACTTGGGGCACTCTACTAGCTATACTGGGGCACTCTACTAGCTATACTGGGCACTATACTAGCTATACTGGGCACTATACTAGCTATACTGGGGCACTACCTACCTAAACTGGCGCACTACCTACCTAAACTGGGCACTATACTGGCTAAACTGGGCACTATACTAGCTAAACTGGGCACTATACTAGCCATACTGGGGCACTACCTACCTATACTGGGCACTATACTGGCTAAACTGGGCACTATACTAGCTATACTGGGGCACTACATATCCATACTGGGCACTATACTAGCTATACTGGGACACACTGGGGGGATTACGCGGCCTGCACCAATCCAGCATTTCCTACCCCCGGCTTATATGGGGGTCAATCATTTTTCCCTGTTTTTCCATGGAAAAGTTGGGGGGTCGGCTTATATGCGGGTCGGCTTATATGCGAGTATATACGGTAAGCACGCTATTCTGTTTCCTGTCTGTGTTCTCATCGTTCAAAGCATGACCTAAAATAGTATGACTAAATTGTGTAGAATTATGTTGTGGTCATGACGTTAACATTTATTTTCTTCAATCCCTGAGACTACCTTAATATCCATTCTTAGCACTCTTGTAATGGCATGGCTTTAACCACTTCCCGACCGCCCACTACACAGGGGCGGCGGGGAAGTGGAGCCCTTCAGGACGGCCTCACCCACAGAGGCGGCGGTCCATTTAAGGGCATGGGCGGAGCGATCGCGTCATCCGTGACGCGATCCTCCGCCGGCGCCTGTCACCGCTCGCTCGCCGCAACATCCCGCCGGCTATACGGAAGCGCCGGCGGGATGTTAACCCCGCGATCGCCGCATACAAAGTGTATAATACACTTTGTAATGTTTACAAAGTGTATTATACAGGCTGCCTCCTGCCCTGGTGGTCCCAGTGTCCGAGGGACCACCAGGGCAGGCTGCAGCCACCCTAGTCTGCACCCAAGCACACTGATTTCTCCCCCCCCTGCCCCAGATCGCCCACAGCACCCATCAGACCCCCCCCCTGCCCACCCCCCAGACCCCTGTTTGCACCCAATCACCCCCCTAATCACCCATCAATCACTCCCTGTCACTATCTGTCAACGCTATTTTTTTTTATCCCCCCCCCCCTGCTCCCTGCCCCCTCCTGATCACCCCCCACCCCTCAGATTCTCCCCAGACCCCCCCCCCCAGACCACCACCCCCCTGTTTACTGTATGCATCTATCCCCCTGATCACCTGTCAATCACCTGTCAATCACCCGTCAATCACCCATCAATCACCCGTCAATCACCCCCTGTCACTGCCACCCATCAATCAGCCCCTAACCTGCCCCTTGCGGGCAATCTGATCACCCCCCCACACCAATAGATCGCCCACAGATCCGACATCAGATCACCTCCCAAATCCATTGTTTACATCTATTCTCTCCTCTAAACACCCACTAATTACCCATCAATCACCCATCAATCACCCCCTATCACCACCTGTCACTTTTACCTATCAGATCAGACCCTAATCTGCCCCTTGCGGGCACCCAATCACCCGCCCACACGCTCAGATTGCCCTCTGACCCCCCCTTATCAATTCACCAGTGCATTAATTACATCTGTTCTTCCCTGTAATAACCCACTGATCACCTGTCAATCACCTGCCAATCACCTATCACCCATCAATCACCCCCTGTCACTGCCACCCATCAATCAGCCCCTAACCTGCCCCTTGCGGGCAATCTGATCACCCACCCACACCATTAGATCGCCCGCAAACCCGCCGTCAGATTACCTCCCAAATGTATCGTTTACATCTGTTATCTTCTCTAAACACCCACTAATTACCCATCAATCACCCATCAATCACCCCCTATCACCACCTGTCACTGTTACCTATCAGATCAGACCCTAATCTGCCCCTTGCGGGCACCCAATCACCCGCCCACACGCTCAGATTGCCCTCAGACCCCCCCCCCTTATCAATTCGCCAGTGCATTAATTACATCTGTCCTTCCCTGTAATAACACACTGATCACCTGTCAATCACCTGCCAATCACCTATCACCCATCAATCACCCCGTCACCCCCTGTCACTGCCACCCATCAATCAGCCCCTAACCTGCCCCTTGCGGGCAATCTGATCACCCACCCACACCATTAGATCGCCCGCAAACCCGCCGTCAGATTACCTCCCAAATGTATCGTTTACATCTGTTATCTTCTCTAAACACCCACTAATTACCCATCAATCACCCATCAATCACTCCCTATCACCACCTGTCACTGTTACCTATCAGATCAGACCCTAATCTGCCCCTTGCGGGCACCCAATCGCCCGCCTACACGCTCAGATTGCCCTCAGACCCCCCCTTATCAATTCGCCAGTGCAATATTTACATCTGTTCTCCCCTGTAATAACCCACTGATTACCTGTCAATCACCTATCAATCACCCATCAATCACCCCCTGTCACTGCCACCCATCAATCACCCCCTGTCACTGCCACCCATCAATCACCCGCTGTCACTGCCACCCATCAATCAGCCCCTAACCTGCCCCTTGCGGGCAAACTGATCACCCACCCACACCAATAGATCGCCCGCAGATCCGACATCAGATCACCACCCAAGTGCAGTGTTTCCATCTATTCTCTACCCTAAACACCCACTAATTACCCATCAATCACCCCCTGTCACTGCTACCTATCAGATTAGACCCCTATCTGCCCCTAGGGCACTCAATCACCCGCCCACACCCTCAGAATGCCCTCAGACCCCAGCCCTGATCACCTCGCCAGTGCATTGCTTGCATCTATTCCCCCCTCTAATCACACCTTGAGACACCCATCAATCACCTCCTGTCACCCCCTAGCACACCTACCCATCAGATCAGGCCCCAATTTGCCCCGTGTGGGCTCCTGATCACTCGGCCAAACCCTCAGACCCCCTTCCGATCACCTCCCCAGTGCATGGATTGCATCTATTTTCCCCTCTAACCACCCCCTGAGACACCCATCAATCACCTCCTGTCACCCCCCTAGCACTCCTATCCATCAGATCAGGCCCAATACAACCTGTCATCTAAAAGGCCACCCTGCTTATGACCGGTTCCACAAAATTCGCCCCCTCATAGACCACCTGTCATCAAAATTTGCAGATGCTTATACCCCTGAACAGTCATTTTGAGACATTTGGTTTCCAGACTACTCACGGTTTTGGGCCTGTAAAATGCCAGGGCGGTATAGGAACCCCACAAGTGACCCCATTTTAGAAAAAAAAGACACCCCAAGGTATTATGTTAGGTGTATGACGAGTTCATAGAAGATTTTATTTTTTGTCAAAAGTTAGCGGAAATTAATTTTTATTGTTTTTTTTTCACAAAGTGTCATTTTTCACTAACTTGTGACAAAAAATAAAATCTTCTATGAACTCGCCATATACCTAACGGAATACCTTGGGGTGTCTTCTTTCTAAAATGGGGTCACTTGTGGGGTTCCTATACTGCCCTGGCATTTTAGGGGCCCTAAACCGCGAGGAGTAGTCTAGAAAACAAATGCTTCAAAATGACCTGTGAATAGGACGTTGGGCCCCTTAGCGCACCTAGGCTGCAAAAAAGTGTCACACATGTGGTACCGCCGTACTCAGGAAAAGTAGTATAATGTGTTTTGGGGTGTATTTTTACACATACCCATGCTGGGTGGGAGAAATTTCTATGTAAATGGACAATTGTGTGTAAAAAAATCAAACAATTGTCATTTACAGAGATATTTCTCCCACTTAGCATGGGTATGTGTAAAAATACACCCTAAAACGCATTATACTACTTCTCCTGAGTACAGCGGTACCACATGTGTGGCACTTTTTTACACCCTAAGTACGCTAAGGGGCCCAAAGTCCAATGAGTACCTTTAGGATTTCACAGGTCATTTTGCGACATTTGGTTTCAAGACTACTCCTCACGGTTTAGGGCCCCTAAAATGCCAGGGCAGTATAGGAACCCCACAAATGACCCCATTCTAGAAAGAAGACACCCAAAGGTATTCCGTACGGAGTATGGTGAGTTCATAGAAGATTTTATTTTTTGTCACAAGTTAGCGGAAAATGACACTTTGTGAAAAAAAACTATTAAAATCAATTTCCGCTAACTTGTGACAAAAAAATAAAAACTTCTATGAACTCACCATACTCCTAACGGAATACCTTGGGGTGTCTTCTTTCTAAAATGGGGTCATTAGTGGGGTTCCTATACTGCCCTGGCATTTTAGGGGCCCTAAACCGTGAGGAGTAGTCTTGAAACAAAAATGACCTGTGAAATCCTAAAGGTACTCATTGGACTTTGGGCCCCTTAGTGCAGTTAGGGTGCAAAAAAGTGCCACACATGTGGTATCGCCGTACTCGGGAGAAGTAGTACAATGTGTTTTGGGGTGTATTTTTACACATACCCATGCTGGGTGGGAGAAATACCTCTGTAAATGACAATCTTTTGATTTTTTTACACACAATTGTCCATTTACAGAGGTATTTCTCCCACCCAGCATGGGTATGTGTAAAAATACACCCCAAAACACATTGTACTACTTCTCCCGAGTATGGCGATACCACATGTGTGGCACTTTTTTGCACCCTAACTGCGCTAAAGGGCCCAAAGTCCAATGAGTACCTTTAGGATTTCACAGGTCATTTTGAGAAATTTCGTTTCAAGACTACTCCTCACGGTTTAGGGCCCCTAAAATGCCAGGGCAGTATAGGAACCCCACAAATGACCCCATTTTAGAAAGAAGACACCCCAAGGTATTCCGTTAGGAGTATGGTGAGTTCATAGAAGATTTTATTTTTTGTCAGCTTTGTACCTAATTCAGGCCGAGTGCACACCAAAAACCTCTAGCAGATCAGCAAAGCGCTAGAAGTTTTTGAAGCAGATTTTCAGAGCGATTCTAGGCATGTTTAGAGAGGTTTTGTAAACATGCCTAGCGTTTTTTGGAGCGTTTTTGTGCAGCAGATTTCATATATTGTTACAGTGAAGCTGTTACTGAACAGTGTCTGTAACAAAAACACCTGGAAAACTGCTCTGATCTAGCGTTTTTCAGAGCGGTTTGAGCTTTTCCTATACTTTACATTGAGGCAGAAACGCATCTGCAAACCGCAAAAATGCTGCAGGAGCCACGTTTGTGGAAAACCTCAAACCGCCGGTGTGCACCATCCCATTGAAATAGATTAGCAAGCGTTTTCACAGGCAGCAGCGATTTTGAAAACGCTACCAAAAACGCTTGGTGTGCACCAGCCCTCAGTGAGTCACGGTATCACAGAATGATGCTGATCTCATTTGTCACAATTGGTAGGCATGGCATGCAGACATTTAATGTTGTTCTCTGCTTCAACAATATGCAGTCAAATTGGGCTAAAACCCTGTCCATACAAGGCTGGCTCATGAGTCCTCTAAAACCAACTCTGGTGGCAGATTCATATGCCCCCTCCCTGATCAAGGCATGCATGTACATTTTCCCACTCATTATTGTGATTTTCAGATAATCCTTTATACATCCGATCCTCATTTGAATTCCATGCCCAGCTTGATCTTACCTTTGGCACTCACAAGAAGGATGGTATTTGGCACCGTAGATATATCTGTTTTGTCCTATGGAAGAAATGTATCTTACTAATGTTATTGTTACTGATTATGAATTACAGCCATAAAACACTTTACTGACAGAGAACTAAGTTTCTGAAAGCTGGGGATAGATTAAAAAAAAAAAGGTCAATAGTTAATATATTTTACTTCTCAGAGAGACGGGACATACCATATCATTGAGCAATGACAAAATAATAAATCTATTGTCTCTGGTAAGTGCTTTATAGCTTGGAAATAATCTGTCATTCTGGTGCACTCACTGTAGTTCATTGCGCACCTCTCTCTCTCTCTCTCTCTCTCTCTGTTTTCTCTGTTTATAATTATCCTATCAGCTCCTCACAGCATTCAGGAGAGCTGCAAGATGACTAAGCTGATCAGTTGAGTGGTATCAGGTAGCCAAAGGTTCTGTAATATAACTCGCAGTCAGTGAGATGTGTAAACACCACTCCTCACTGGCTGCTTGCTACAGTCATGTTATTACACTTCTGCCTAACTCTATGCTGCCATCCATGAAGATACAATTCTTTTGGGAGCTGTGTGAGGAATCATGACAATGAACACAAATTGCTGGAAACTTTAACCAATTCCCACCACTTGTAGAAATTTGTAACAGCAAGTTGGTTATTGAAATATAATTTGAAGAGCTAAGGCTGCCATACACCGGTGGTCTGCCACCAGATCGACCAACAGATAGATCCTTCTCTGATCAGAGAGGGATCTATTGGCTGCCCATACACTGCACACAGATTTTGAATCGATTTAAGCTTGAAATCGGTTCACAGCCTGTGGAGCTGCCGCTGTCACCTGCCTTACTGCCCTGATTATATTACCTGTCCGCCAGGTGTGAGTCTCCGGGTCCCTGCAGTCTCTCACTTCGTCCGGCGCCCTCCTCTGTTCTCCCCTTCACTTCCTGTCCCGTCCTGTGACAAGGGTAAGTTAAAACAGTAGAGGGCGCCTTGTCACAGGACAGGAAGTAAAGAGAACATGGAGAAGACGCCGGAAGAAGAGAGACTGCAGGGACCTGGAGACTTGCGCCGGCGGACAAGTGATATTACTGCTGTGTCGGTCATCGCCGTATCGAACGCCGCTAACGATGCGATCCCAACCCGCTGGCAATCAAGCAAAATTATCCACCTGGACAGATCAACTGAAACAATTGATTTCGGATGGAAATCGGTAGATCGGTCAACATCTGCGTTAACGATCTCACAGCAGATTCCATTACAGTGATCAAATATGCTGCATTTCAACGGGAAATCAACGTAGTGTATGGGCACCTTTAGTAACAACTCTTCCTTTGCAGAAAATGGTTCAGTCTGTCAGTTTCTGTAACTATAAACCTCAGAACTAAGGGGATGACTGGAGATTGGAGAAGCGATAACTGTAAGAAATAAAGTGCCCCTAGTACTAGTGTTAATGTGTGCCCTAATATACAGTATTAAAATATATATATTGTAATTATTTGTATTTATTTTTACCATTTAGAGTGATAGAAAGGAAAAAATGAACATGTTATATGTATGCTTGGCACTGTACACGCATTATGTCAACTGCAATGGAGACTGGTTACAACACAGTACTGTGAACAACCCCATATAATTGTATGTTCAGTGAATTGACACGCAAAATTATTCTGCAAAGCAACTGAGCACTGTGGACTAGCCTTAAAAGAACATTTTATTCTGCTACAGTTTTTTTATCTGTTAAGAAAGCCAATTGCCATTTGATATAGAACAACTGGCTATTGAAAGATCAATAACAAATATATTTTTTATTTTAGGATCGCACGACTCCTTCAGCTTTTGGGTTGATGAAAAGTCTCCAGTTGGGCCGGACCAGGCAGCATCCATTAAGCGTTTAGCAAAGATTTCGCTGGTGAAGAAGCTGATGAAGAAATGGTCTGTTACACAGAACTTGACGTTTAAAGAACAGCTGGAGTCGGGCATTCGATACTTTGATCTTCGTGTGTCTTCTAAGCCACAGGAGGGGAGAGAGGTTTATTTCATACATGGTTTATACGGAACCCGAGTTTGGGATGGACTGACTGAAATAAACACTTTCCTGAATAATCACCGCAGAGAGGTTGTGTTACTGGACTTCAATCACTTCTATGCCATGGAACATGACCACCATATTTATCTGGTCAATATGCTGCGAGAAGTCTTTGGAAGTAAACTCTGTATAGCTGAATGTGTAGAAAATATTACCTTACATTACCTCTGGGAGAAAAGCTGCCAGGTATTTACAGATGGAAACAGTATACAAAATTGCAATGGAATGTGTCGTTTAAAGTGTGTTATAACTACCGTATATACCCGTGGATAAGCTCCCACGTGATATGCCGAACCCCCCAATTTGGCTACAATTCAGCACTTCGCCACTTTAACAATATATTGCTCATACAACTTAGCACCCAAATGAATTTTACCTCCTTTTCCTGCCACTAATATAGCTTTTTTTGGGTGGTCTCTAATTGCTGCTGCGATTTTCTAATTAAAATTGATTAATTTTTTGTAATAAAAATCCCTATTTCTTTTAATAAACCCACTACCCCCCTAAATTGTCCTTAGACTGCGATCCATACACTACACTACACAGGCATCAGCCTATGTGTATGTGATTAGATTGGGAGCCGTTGGGAGGGACAGTTAAGTGACTAGGCTGTCCCCTGTACAGCGCTAGATCGCAGCGCTGTACAAATGTTTATTGGCTTTTTTTTTACTTTACAGCCTGTCAGCTCCGATCACAGTTGGCAGGCTTATGACAGATCCTCGCTTTGTTCACTAGCAGGGAACACGCGAGCAAGCACACGTTCCCGCCCACCGCGTTAGGCGGTCCCCACGGAGTCAGCTCCTATGCCGATTGGCGTTAGGCGGCCGGGAGCTGGTTAAAGTGACACTGAAGTAAAAAAAAAACATGATAAAATGAATTGTATGTGTAGTACGGATAAGGCATAGGACATTACTAGCAAAGAAATGAGTCTCATTTTTATTTTCAGTTATACAGTATAGCGGTTTTATAGCATTGCATTGTATTGTCATATTTGCAGTTTGCTCTGTCTTATAGTTTAAAATACAGAGGCCCAAATGCAATTCACATTTTCACCTGAGCTTTCTCCTAGGTGATGTTTTTACACTTGTCAAAAAAATACCTTTCAATTCAAATGATTTTAAATCGAAGATGAAATATTTTCTCCTAGGAGAAAACCCAGGTGAAAAGTGCATATGGGTCAGACTGTGGTTTGCAGAGTTAATGACCCTTTGAATTTCTCGTCTTGCTGAACTTTATCTGAAGCTGTCTGTCACTGTTTCTTTGATGTATAGTGGTCCAGAAATCAGCGACCAATTTGTTTCTTGAGCTCAGTGAAGCTCTTTTACACAAATAACTGAAGCTTCTTAACTCTACTGGAAACAATATATGACTTGTTTCTTTGTTATTAATTTGCTATTTCTATTTCTCAGCTGTACTACACATACAATTCATTATTTCATAAGTTTATTTTCACTTCAGATTCCTTTTAAAGAAAACCAAATGCAGATATGAATTTGTAATCATTTGAACCCCTACTTTGATATTCCCCTAAAGCTCTGTTCAGAATTTGTCCAATGCTTGACCATTTCCCAAATGCATTGCATTAATCCGACAAGAAGGCCTGTATCCGCTCCTGAGTGTACACTACAAAGACCTCCATAGCGTTACAGCATACAGCACTATTCTGACCCAGTACTACTATTGTAGCTTTAGCAGACTCAGTGCAATCTGAATCAGACTGAAATTTTACCAGCCTGGGATATTTTTGTCTTGTTAATTAATTGTATTGGTTTCCCATCCTTCAGGCTATAAGGACCTCATTAGGCCAGAAATCCACTAGGGGCGATTTTCTGAGCGCTTTGCAATTTGAAAACTCTTGCTAATGTAATGCTACGGGTGTGATTTCACTTTAGTGATGTGGTTTTATAAAAATCCCCCCATAGCATTGCATCAGCAAGAGCTTTTTCAAATCACTGGCGATTAGAAATCACTGCTAGTGGGTTTCTGGCCTCAAGGTGGTTTAGACCTGCCTGAGCTCATTACTTCTGAATTAATTTTTCTGACGTTCCTAACTTACATGTTTTAACCTCCTTGGCGGTAACCCCGAACGTAGTTCGGGGTAAGCCGCCGGAGGGTGCCGCTCAGGCCCTGCTGGGCCGATTTGTTTAATTTCTTTTTTGCTGGACGCAGCTAGCACTTTGCTAGCTGCGCCAGCACACTGATCGCCGCCGCCCCACGCACGATCGCCGCTATCCGTCACGCCGCATGCCCCCCCCAGACCCCGTGCGCTGCCTGGCCAATCAGTGCCAGTCAGCGCCGAGGGGTGGCCCGGGACTCCCAATGACGTCCCGACGTCAGTGACGTCATCCCGCCCCGTCGCCATGGCGACGGGGGAAGCCCTCCAGGAAATCCCGTTCTTTGAACGGGATTTCCTGATCGGAGATCGCCGAAGGCGATCGAAGAGGGCGAGGGGATGCCGCTGAGCAGTGGCTATCATGTAGCGAGCCCTGGGCTCGCTACATGATATAGGGGAAATTTTTTTTTAAAAAAACTGCTGCGCTCCCTCCTGGCAGATTTTTTTATACCGCCAGGAGGGTTAAAACATTAAATTACTGTGTCTTTTTATATCATATTTAACTGGCCTTGGGAGTTCCTATTTACTTATTAAAATATTAAAAACATTTTTAAAACACATCTTAGAGTAAGGCCGGTTCACATCTGCATTTGCCAACGGAACCGGCTGTACGGTTCCGTGGTCCGCTCCTCTGAACGGACAAAAATGCTGCAGGACCTAATTTTCCGGACCGTTTTGCTCAACGGAACGGAAATGGAAGGTTTTTCAGCTACATTGTAACAAATAGAAAACTGACAGTTTACAGCACACTGGCTGTGAAAACTGATCCTGATGGCCACATCAGTACGACCGGCTCTGTAAAAAACCGCTAATGTGAACCGGGCCTTAGGCAGTAGGCAATAAGTGATGCATGTTACTGAAGAAAATTAGGCAAAAAAAAACAGCCTTTCTCAACCTTTTTTACTCTGGAGAAACCCTGCAAATAATATTTGCATCTGAAGAAAACTCCTGCATTTATTGTGCAGGAGGCATGGTCTTTAAAAGTAGATGTGGCTGTTTATGTCACTACCCCCTAATACATTGCCACTCATTATACTGTCTCCTTATTCTGGTGCTTTTATTAATGTGCTCATTATCATTCAGAACCCGCAGTTTAATGTTCCTTTCAACAGTACCCCCTATTATAGTGTGCTCTATCATACTTCCCCCACGATAGGGAAAAATCCCAAGGGACCCCTGCAGAGTACTCAAGGAACCCTGGTTGAGAAAACCTGCAAAAAACAATAGAAATCACCCCCAATATGCATGATTGCTTTAATGCACAGGTTGAATTAGGTTTGCATGTGCAGCACAATCATTACATTAAAAACTGAATCAGTCTTTTTACTCACTTTATGCGATTTGGGTCTTACGGGGAAAAAGCACTTACAAATCAATATTCTCAATCAATATTATAGTATATATATATATATATATATATATATATATATATATATATATATACATGTATCCCATTTGGAAACAACTAGGAAATGTCTAGGAATAAAAAAGGCCTCTATGAATGAATGGAAAGGTTAGAGATAAAATGAAGTGGAAAAAGAATGCCTATAAGGTCCTAAAACATGAGGGGGCTGAGGCTACATTAAGCAATTATAAGGAATGCAATAAAAATTGTAAAAAAGAAATTAGGCTGGCAAAGATCGAAGCTGAAAATCAAATCGCTAGGGATATCAAATCTAACCCAAAGAAGTTTTACAAGTACATCAACTCTAAAAAAAAAGAAAGGTTGACTGTATTGGACTCCTAAAGGATGAGGGTGGGAACTCAATGGTGGATGACCAAGGTAAGGCAGAGTTATTAAATGCTTTCTTTGCTTCTGTCTTCACAAGGGAAACATCACTGTTGCAAATTACAGATGCAGAAGAGTCTCAATCTTCCAATTGCAATATTAAATACGCAGGAAGAAGTGAAGCCAAGACTAAATAAATAAAAAATAAACAAGGCACCTGGCCCGGATGGCATGCATCCTCGGGTCCTAAGGGAATTAAGCTCAGTTATCAATAAAACCCTTGATCTTTTCATTTATGACTCACTTTCAACTGGCAGAGTCCCAGTAGATTGGCATATAGCCCACGTTTTCCGATTATTTAAGAAGGGCAAAAAATCAGATTCAGGAAATTACAAACCTGTAAGCTTAAAGAGGAACTTCAGCCTAAACAAACATACTGTCATTAAGTTACATTAGTTAAGTTAATTAAAATAGATAGGTAATATAATCTCTTACCCACCCTGTTTTAAAAGAACAGGCAAATGTTTGTGATTTCATGGGGCAGCCATCTTTTTGGTTGAAAGGAGGTGACAGGGAGCATGAGACACAGTTCCAACTGTCCTGTGTCCTGAGCACCTCTCCCAGTTGCTAGGCAACGTGAATAACAACATAGGAAATCCCATCATGTTCTGCACAGCATCAGGGGAAAAAAGCCCAGGCTTTTTTTCTTTGATGGGTGGAGCTTAGGTAAAAATGCAGCTAAAAATGATGCTTTGGTAAGAAAAACAAAGTTCTGATGCTGTGAAACTGTTAAAGAAACACCAGGCCTTTCCAGTGCTGCTGAGTAGATTTTTAGTCCGGAGGTTCACTTTAACATCAGTTGTATACAAACTATTTGAGGGGTTACTAAGAGATACTATACAAGACTTCATAGTAGAAAATAATCTTATTTATCAGCATCAGCATGGGTTTACTAAAGACAGGTCCTGTTTGACTAACATGCTCAGCTTTTATGAGGTAGTGAACGCTAACGTGGATATTGGGAATGCTGTAGATGTGATATACTTGGACTTTGCAGAGGCCTTCGACACAAATGTCTGGTGCAAAAGTTGAGGATGCAAGGACTGGAGAAGAGTGCGTACATGGATAGGGAACTGGCTAATGGACAGAAAACAAAGATTTGTGGTCAATGGATCATACTCAAAATGGGTGACCGTTAGCAGTGGGGTACCACAGGGGTCTGTACTGGGCCCAGTGCTCTTCAATTTATTTATTAATGATCTAGTAGATGCAGTAGAAAGCAATGTTGCTATTTTTGCAGATGACACAAAACTCTCAGAAAGATAGTGACATATTGCAACAGGATCTGGATAGGATGGCTATATGGGCACATAAATGGCAGATAAATTCAATGTTGAAAAATGTAAAGTCATGCACTTTGGTCGTACCAATGGTCTAGCACCATACAAAATAAACAGGATACAGATGGGGACATCAAACTTGGAGGAGGACTTAGGAGTACTCATCGACAACAAGTTAAATAATGCCAATGCCAAACCGCTGCAGCTAAAGCTAATACAATTTTGGGATGCATTGAAAGGGAAATAAAAACTCGAGATGCTAGCATAATATTGCCCCTGTTTAACTCTCTAGTAAGGCCACATCTGGAATATGGAATTCAGTTCTGGGCACCACATTACAAAAAAGATATTGCAGTTTTAGAGCAGGTGCAAAGACGAGCTACAAAATTGATACGTGGGATGGAAGCTCTCGCTTACCAAGAAAGGTTAGATAAACTGGGTTTATTTAGTCTACAGAAAAGACACCTCAGAGGGGATCTAATTAACATGTATAAATACATCAGAGGGCAATATAAAAGCTTGGCAGATGAGCTTTTTGTCCCGAGTCCTTCACAAAGGACTAGAGGACATGATCTGCGCATGGAGAAAAAACTTTTTAGCCATTTATTTAGGAAAGGGTTCTGTTTACAGTAAGAGTGGTTAAGATGTGGAATGCATTGCCACAGGAAGTAGTTATGGCAAATTCTATATCTGCATTTAAAGGGTGCTTAGATGCTTTCCTTGTGTCGAAAGACATCCATTGCTATAATTACTAGGTATTGCCCAGAAGTGTTGATCCAGACCAGTGATTTTATCTGATTGCCATCTGGAGTCGGGAAGGAATTTTTTTTCCCTTTTGGAGCTAATTGGGACCATGCCTTGTAAGGGTTTTTTGCCTTTCCCTGGATCAACAGGGATATGTGAGGGAGCAGGCTGGTGTTGTACTTTTTCTGGTTGAAGTCGATGGACGTATATGGTCTTGGCGAACGGCGCTCAGCGCCGAAACTTGGCACCCCATAGCAGTAATGTTATACAGTACTGCGTGGGGCCCGTCAGGGTAATTTGTGGCTCTGTCAATCACTGGAATTTCATCTTCCTCCGAGTTGAGGGAATAGTATTTTACACCGCTGAGGATTTAAGCAGCAGCAGGGTAAGTCGTCATTCGGCTCACCTGCGCTCAGCTCACTGGCAGCGTACATATTAGTACGCTGAATCGGGTCCATGATGAGAAAACATGTCTTTGGGGAAAACTTAACTAAATCAGGACTAATGTGATATAACGCTTGAGATTTTTTTTTGCATTAGGGTATTAAAAGGAATATGTAGCCTTTAAATATATGTATCTTTTATGTATTATGTTCCACCTACTAACTTAAATAGTATTTATTGCTGACCAGTAAAAAAGAATGGTTCCTGGGCTTAAAACTTGCCAGTAAAGTCAGCAGCATGTTCATTTATAATATTTTGTATTTCACCTCCTATTCCCCCCTGAATATTTCTCTTGGCAGTACATAAACTAATTTCACAGCGAACCTGCTTGCCACTAGTGACATTCCCAGCATTATTTATGGAAGGGAAGCAAATGATTTCCTAAGTACCTTTACAAAAAGGGGGGCATGGCTTAATAGCGTACCTGTACTGACATGATGAGATAAACATAGGTACATGTAGTACTAGTCCTACTGTAAAATGGTCTAAAGTCCATTTCTGATTTCCTGACTTTATGTGTTCAAAAACGATAGCTGTTATCTAGGCAAATTAGCTTGTCAAAAAGCAAGTCCAATATAGTTCAAAGTCCTGAAAAATAGTTAGAAGGAAAAACACTTTTATCTGGCCCAGAAAACTCTGCTGATAACATTTTCATGCTGAAAAGTTACATACCTTAGTATTGAGAAGATTCTGGATATCCAGAGGCTTCCTGGATTCTCCTGAAGCCCACTGATTCATCATAGGAACCCTCTTTACCTATTTGACTCAGGGTCAGTCGAATAGCTTTCTAGCGGACATGCTCTTGGCCCATATATGAGCACATCCATATTTGCCATGCACATGTGAAAGAGGCTTTATTCTACTGGGCATTCCAAGTGTGTGGCCTGGGGTGAGTTAATGAGAGGTGCCCGGTGCACATACACAGAAAACCACGACACAGCCGCTGTTCGCAATTTTAAGGAGGGGACAGCAGCAGACTGAGGAACACCTGAACTTTGGCGTGGGACCTGGCAGACTTCTAGGGGCTGGAAGAAGCCCCAGGTGAGTAAAACTCTTCTGTTTTAGTTTTTCCTTATGTAGTCTTTAAACACACTTGTGTGCCTCTGCATTTTCAGCAATCCATATCAGTCTGTAACATTGATGTATTGCTGAAAAATACACAGAAGTGCGCAACTGTGCTCATGCCATTAGATAAAATGTGCTTCTTGTGTTAAATATGTATGAATTTATTACTATTAACATGTTTTCATTTTCTTTTTAATATATTATTAGGTTCTGGTTTTCTACCACTACAATATATGGAATGAGTACCCATTTTTGTGGGCAGGAAATAAAATGCCAGCACCATGGGCAAACACAACGAACGTTCAAAAGCTGCTTCAATTTCTAGAAACAACTCTTGGGGAACGATCTAAACGAGGGACTTTCCATGTATCACAGGCCATTCTCACACCACAAGTTAAAACCATTGTAAGAGGATTCAAGTCTGGATTAAAAAATACCCTTGTGCACAGGTAAATTCAAGTCAGCATGGGTAAAATATATAACCTACTCAACTTTATAAGACAGACCAAGACAAATTTGGAATATATTACTTTAAAGCAGAATTGAACATAAATGACAACTATCGATAAAAACAACTTTTTTTTTAATACTGTATATTAGGGCACACATTACCACAAGTACTAGGAGCGACTTATTTCTTCACACAGCTCTGCCTCTCCGCTGCTGAGATACAAACAACTCATCAATCATGTCACATTTCTTTATACAACCCCTTCCTGTAATCCCCCAGCTGGCTGTGTAAATGAGAGGTGTCTGTAATAGAGGGTGCAGGAAACAGGATGGTCGCACAGGCACAGCGCTGGACTTCAGCAGGGAGTTGAGAGCACAGCTTCTACTGTGTTATACTCTGCCTTTACACACTGGGCTGGGGGAGCGCAGGAGGTGGATTTGGACAGATAATGGCACAAGAGAAAAGAGGGAGGCACAAAGGGGGACAGAAGAAGGCACAAAGATGTACAGAAGGAGGCACAAAGGGGGACAGAAAGAGGCAAAGGGGCCAGAAGGAGTCACAAAGGGGGACCGAAGGAGGCACAAAGGGGTCAGAAGGAGAAACAGGTGGACACAAAGAGGCAAAGGGGACACAAAGAAGCACAAAGGCGGATAGAGAGATGCAAAGGGGGGCAGAGGTAGCAAAAGGGGACAGAAAGAAAAACAGGCTAACAGAAGGAGGCACAGGGGCCAGAAGGAGTCACAAAGGAGGACAAGAGGAGGCACAAAGGGGAACAGAAGAAGGCACAAAGGACACAGAAGCAGGCACAGAGGAGGACAGAAGGAGGCACAAAGGGATGCACAGTAGGACAGAAAGAGGCACAGGGGCAAGGAGGAGTTACAAAGGGTGATATAAGGAGCCAAAGGGGTACAGAGGGAGGTGCAGCAAGGGCGCAGAGGGACTGAAGGTGGCACAAGGAGACAGAAGGGGACAGAAGGAGGCACAGGGAGACAGCGGGACACACGGGGGCAGAGGTAACACAGGGTGTTTGTATGAATTTCTAGAAATGTTGTAGTGGTAGAACAGTGCAAAACTGTCGTCGAAATAAGAAGTGGTTTATACTACTTCTAAAACTTGAGCAAAGCTGCCACACTGGGGGATTAAACTGTTATCTTGTACAGTATGTGTTGTTTAATTCCCAACATGACATGATTAGACTAAAGTTCCATTTCACATCTGTGAGTCACATCTCTTGCTTCTAAAGCCCAGACAGTAGCTATAGTGCAAGATAGGAGAGCCACATTTCATGAAAGCAGGAGATTGATTTACATTATTTCTACCTCAAGTGCTCTGAATACTTGAAGTGAGAGGGATATTGAGGCAGCCATATTTATTTCATTTTAACCACTTCACCCCAAAGGCGTTTTTACCCTAACAGATAATAGCGATTTTCACCTTTCAGTGCTCATCCCTTTCATTTGCCAATAGTTTAATCACTACTAATCACAATGAAATGATCTATAGCTTGGTTTTTTTTTTCACCACCAATTGGGCTTTTTGGGGTTATCTGCCTATTTGTTCTGGTTATCACAACATTTCAATTATGCCCCTAGTACAAAGTATGGTGACAATATAGCATTTGGAAATAAAGATGTAGTTTTTCTTTGGTGGCTTTTTTTTCACTATTTTTACACAGCACAGCGGCAGCAGCACGGTCTGACTTATAAAAACGTCCTGGAGCCATTAAGAGGCTATAGCAGGAGGTTTTTATATGTCAGCTTGTCATTAAGTGGTTAAACAGTTCCAGCTGCCTGGCTGTCCTGCTGACAATCTGCCTCTAAAGGCTGGTACATACGATACAATTTTCCTATCAGATCTACGGGTGAGCATGACCGGTCAGCTTCTGATCTAGAATGGGATCTATTTTCAGATCAGTACTGCACAAAATTGATCCAGTTTTCAATCAGGAGCAGATTGGACATGCCAGAAATTATCGATCATCCGTCTGATGGAAAAATTGCATCACATGAACCAGTTTTAATACTTTTAGCCATACTCCGTGAACAAGCATGTACATCAGATGTTTCTGACTGAAGTCTGACTGTATGACTGTATTAGCTGCATGCTTGTTTCAGGTGTGGGATTCAGACATGCAGCCAAATATCAGCAAGATGCTTGGCAATTGGTATTGCTTACAAGCAAATAAATATGGCAGCCTCCATATCCCTCTCGCCTCTGGTTCCCAATAAAGCTGCCACAATACATCCTATCTCACACACACAAGCAATAGAACACAGCAGTACATGCATCCAGCTACATTTGAAATTGGTCAGCAGGTGCTCGTCAGCCAACCAGGATGCACTGTCATACACCCTTTACCTGCCATACCACATCTAGCAGCCATTAGCATTCAGGTGAGAGGCTTCAGTTGGACGCCATCGCAAGATTGCGTCGCTAGCAGGACCGCCCCGTGCAGGCATTCCTCCCACAGGGGTCCCTCCCTAACCGCTCACCTGTCCGCCATGTCCTAGAGCTGAAAGAAAACGTTTAAAAACACACGATTGGTTCACACGATGGCCAGGGGCCCCGGACCCCTCTCACTGGCCGGGGCCCCAAGGCCAACACGCGATACCTGGAGGGGAGTGCAGGTGGGCCTGGACCTCTCACACCCAGGCTCTGGACCTCTCACATCCAGAAAACCCACCAACACTGCCTCCATACTGAATGCTAAATCCAACACACACAAGCAATAGAACACAGCAGTACATGCATCCAGTTACATTTGAAATTGGTCAGCAGGTGCTCGTCAGCCAATCAGGATGCACTGTCATACACCCTTTACCTGCCATACCACATCTAGCAGCCATTAGCATTCAGGTGGGAGGCTTCAGTTGGACGCCATCGCAAGATTGCGTCGCTAGCAGGACCGCCCCGTGCAGGCATTCCTCCCACAGGGGTCCCTCCCTAACCGCTCACCTGTCCGCCATGTCCTAGAGCTGAAAGAAAACGTTTAAAAACACACGATTGGTTCACACGATGGCCAGGGGCCCCGGACCCCTCTCACTGGCTGGGGCCCCAAGGCCAACACGCGATACCTGGAGGGGAGTGCAGGTGGGCCTGGACCTCTCACACCCAGGCTCTGGACCTCTCACATCCAGAAAACCCACCAACACTGCCTCCATACTGAATGCTAAATCCAACACACACAAGCAATAGAACACAGCAGTACATGCATCCAGCTACATTTGAAATTGGTCAGCAAGTGCTCGTCAGCCAATCAGGATGCACTGTCATACACCCTTTACCTGCCATACCACATCTAGCAGCCATTAGCATTCAGGTGGGAGGCTTCAGTTGGACGCCATCGCAAGATTGCGTCCCTAGCAGGACCGCCCCGTGCAGGCATTCCTCCCACAGGGGTCCCTCCCTAACCGCTCACCTGTCCGCCATGTCCTAGAGCTGAAAGAAAACGTTTAAAAACACACGATTGGTTCACACGATGGCCAGGGGCCCCGGACCCCTCTCACTGGCCGGGGCCCCAAGGCCAACACGCGATACCTGGAGGGGAGTGCAGGTGGGCCTGGACCTCTCACACCCAGGCTCTGGACCTCTCACATCCAGAAAACCCTGCCTCCATACTGAATGCTAAATCCAACACACACAAGCAATAGAACACAGCAGTACATGCATCCAGCTACATTTGAAATTGGTCAGCAGGTGCTCGTCAGGCCCACCTGCACTCCCCTCCAGGTATCGTGTGTTGGCCTTGGGGCCCCGGCCAGTGAGAGGGGTCCGGGGCCCCTGGCCATCGTGTGAACCAATCGTGTGTTTTTAAACAATACATCCTATCTCAGTCAGAGGGGTCTCTCACAGACCGCATCAATTCTGAAAACCCTACTTATCCCTCCTGTTTTAGAACAGTTTTAGAATGAAATTGCATCTGCTTAAGAAGTTTGAGACAGTTGCATGATTTCTAGAAATTTCTAGATTTTCTTTCAGACACTATTGAGAAATGTGCAGTTGCTTTGTGCCCGCGCCGGTACTCCACAATCCGCAGCTTAATTTTGCTTTTGGCTAAAGAGCCTGTCGCCAGCCACTGCGCATGCGCAGCTCTGGCTGTGCACATCCTCGTTCACGCTCCTGTCACCGGGCAGCGGCCACTACGCTCCTGGCAATGAAAGCATGAACGAGGACGCACACGGCCAGGGCTGAGCAAGAGCAGTGGCTGACGACAGGCTCAGTCGCCAAAAGTGAAACTGAGCCACAGCGGGGGACTGGATGATCATTGAGTACCCGGCGTGGGCACAGGGCGACTGCAGGGAGCCAGTAGAAGCCCCAAGTAAGTAAAATTGCCTTTTTTAATCAATCAGGTATCCCTTTAAACACTATAGCCATTATGAAAAATGTAAAACACAATAGGGCATCTGTGCCTGCTGCCCGCACTGCCCCCCCAGGCTTGACTGCCCCAGCTGCTGCCCTAGGCAGGAGCGCGGGGGAACCACCCTCACGGGGGACAAAAACCGTACGCTTCCTATCCCGTACCGAACTCCTGGAATGGGAGCCCCGTGTTTGCTGCGAAAGGCCATTTGGAGACATCCTGCGGGAGACAGTCAGCTCCCACATTGCGCTCCTAACTAGTAGCGCCAGGGGCCCAAAGAATCGCCGCCACAGGGGGAGAAGGGCAGGGGCTAGGGTGAGGCTGAAGAGAAGAGGACTACTCTCTTCCATACCGGCCATACTCCTAGCGAACGTCTGCTCACTCCCAAACAAGGTGGATGAACTTCTCCTACTGCTCGGCCGCAAACCCTCGCTAAGCAAGAACACCCCTGTGCTCTGCTTCACGGAGACCTGGCTCAACGGAAACGTCCCGGACAACGCTGTACAGATGCCAGGCTACCTCCTCTTCCGAGCAGACCGGGACCGCGACCTCTCCGGGAAAACGAGAGGAGGCGGCATATGCTTCTACATTAACTCCGACTGGTGCACCAACATCTCACTCCTCAGCAAGTTCTGCTCCCCTGACGTTGAACTCCTAGCCATCAACTGCAGGCCCAGGTACTCACCTAGGGAGTTCTCCTCCTTCATCCTAATAGGAGTCTACATCCCACCGGACTCCGACACCAGGAATGCCCTGAGAACACTGAGCGACTATATCTCGGGGTGGGAAACTGCTTCCCCTGAGGCCCTCATCATCACCCTAGGGGACTTCAACAGCGCAAACCTGCGACAGGAACTGCCCCACTTCCAGCAGCACATCACCTGCCCCACCAGGAACCGCAACACCCTGGATAAATGCTACACGGCCCTCAGAAACGCCTACAAGGCCTCTCGAGGCGCTCCCCTAGGGAACTCAGACCACTGCGTGATCCACCTGATCCCCACTTACAGAAGGCAGCTGGAGACGACAAAGCCCATCACTAGAACTGTTAAAAAGTGGTCCGAGGAAGCAAAACTGAGGCTGCAGGCATGCCTGGAATGCACTGACTGGCCGACCCTGGAGGCACCCACCTTGGAGGAATGGTCTGAAAACATCCTCTCCTACGTCCGCTTCTGCGAGGATGCATGCATTCCAACCAAAACCTTCAAAGTCTTCCCAAACGATAAGCCCTGGTTCAACAGCAACCTACGACGTCTCCGGAAGATCAAGGAGGAGGCTCACAAGTCGGGCACCCCAGAAGAGTACAGGGAGGCCAGGAATACCCTGAACAGAGAACTGAGAGCAGCAAAAAGGTCCTACTCTAATAAGGTAGGCCACAGCCTACAGTCCAACAACTCGCGGGAAGTCTGGAAGGGTCTCAAGGCGGCAACAAACTTCAAACCTCCCCTTCACCAAGCAGCTTCCAGCTCACAACTGGCGGAAGATCTCAACGAGTTCTACTGTAGGTTTGACCTCCAATCCAAGCAGCCTGCGGCCCCAGCATCCCAGCCAGCTCCAGACTTCATGGCATCCGCGACAGAGGATGCCCAGGGCCCCCCAGGGGCCAGTGGAATCCCCGCTCTGACCGCAGTACAGGAAGAGGATGTGCTACGACTCCTCCGCAGACTCAATCCCAGGAAAGCCTCGGGCCCGGATGGGGTATCCTCACTCTGCTTGAGAACCTGCGCAATCCAACTAGCTCCCATCCTCACCTCCCTCTACAACAGATCCTTATCAGAAGGAAAGGTCCCCTCCTGCTTCAAAAGGTCCACAATCATCCCAGTCCCCAAAAAACCAGGGAACACGGAACTCAACAACTTCAGACCCGTAGCCCTGACCCCCATCACCATGAAAGTATTCGAGAGGCTGGTGCTGGCCCACCTGAAGCACTCCACCAGCTCCCTCCTCGAACCATTCCAGTTTGCCTACAGGGAAAACCGATCAGTGGACGATGCCATCAATGTCAGCCTGGCATACATCTCGGAACACCTCGACAGCCCAGGGGCCTATGCTAGGGTCCTTTTCCTGGACTTCAGCTCGGCCTTTAACACCATCTGTCCAGACATTCTGATCAACAACCTTGCGCATCTTGGGGCAGATTCCCTCCTCTGCAGGTGGGTTAAGGACTTTCTCTCCAACAGAACTCAACGGGTCAAGCTTGGCAGTCGCATCTCCAGCGAAAGAACCACTAACGTCGGTGCTCCGCAGGGCTGCGTGCTGTCCCCTCTCCTGTTCTCTCTGTACACGAACAACTGCACCTCAGCCTCAGACTCCGTCAAAGTTATCAAATTCGCAGATGATACCACGCTTATCGGCCTCATCGACAGAAACGGCGGAGAGGACAACTACCGAAACGAAGTTGCGAGGATCTGTAACTGGTGCAAGGCCAACAAGCTTGTTCTCAATGCGGCAAAGACTGTGGAACTTATCGTGGACTTCCGGAAACTCCCTCCGGCCCCCCTACCTGTGTACATCGATGGGTCTGAGGTCTCCAGAGTCCAAAGCGTTCGGTTCCTAGGCTCAACCCTTACAAGTGACCTCAAATGGGAGCAGAACACCTCCAGAACCCAGAAGAAAGCTCAACAGCGGCTTTTCTTCCTACGCCAACTGAAAAAATTTGGAATGTCACGGGACCTGCTCACCAGCTTTTACTCCGCGACCATCGAATCCATCCTCTGCTGCTCCATCATCGTCTGGTACGCAGGAGCAACCGCCAAAGACAAGTATAAACTCCACAGAGTGATAAAGACAGCAGAAAAGATCATTGGAGCCCAACTGCCCTCACTAGATCTCCTCTACTCCACGAGAATGAAGACAAGAGCCTCCAAAATCTTACTCGACCCCTCCCACCCGGGCAGACGATACTTTGAGACCCTCCCACTGGGACGTCGTCTCAGATCCATCCCCGCCAAGACCACTAGGCGCATGAACACCTTCTTCCCCCAAGCAGTTCTCTTGTTGAACTCACTGAACTCAAAACTCACCCCCCGCCCTACATCCCGGGGACACTCTAGCCCCCAGACATCCCCTCCTCTCAGCTGTAAACTCTGACTGAAACTGGACTCCTACAGCAGCAATCCCTGTCCCCCCCCCGCCCCCCAGGACTCTAATTGAAACTAGGATGCTTTAAATGTATGTATGTCCTGCTTGCCTTCGCTATGTTTGCAAACATGTGTTGTTATATGTTCCTGATTTACTCTTGCCATGTGAACCACAAGCAATTCCGGGTACTCCTCTGGGGTGCTTGGCGATAATAAAGATGATTCCGATTCCGATTCCGATTCCGAACATAACTGTGCCAATATTTTCCTTCATAGGAATCTCCCACTAATATTGAACTGGGTGAAGACGCAGAGACCAGGTGCCATGGGTGTCAACATCATTACATCAGATTTTGTAGAACTGGTGGACTTTGCAGAAACAGTAATTGGACTAAATTATCTGCTGATAAGAAACTACAGGGACAACAGTTAACAGACACCAACAACATTGAAAACCAAAAAGATTGCATATATACTGCGTGTTGTTTTCATATACAGGACAATAGAATATAATCTCATTCAGTACAGTTACTACTGGTGTTCAGACATTTTAATCATGCCCACCTCTTCCTCGTTTGGACATTTCCCAAGTAAAGGTGTTGTGGAGTTGCTGATTCATGAAACCTATTACTATCCATTTATGGGCTGATGTTGTAAAATGCAACTATATATGTGTGCAGTCATGCATGCCAGTTAATAAGAACAATTTCAATGCTCTTTCTATAGTCGAGTTAAAGGGGCTGAAGTCTGACTTGCTGCTATTGTGACTGCAAAGTAATACTCTAAGCCACCGGTCTCAAACACAGGGCCTGCAGGCTGAATGCGGCCATCCTTGCCATTTTATGTGGCCCTCAAGAGCTTCCAGTGTGCATCGTTGTAAGCAGTAGAAAAAAACTGCCTTCCCATCCAGAGGATCACACTGGTGACAGTGTTTCTGATTGAAACGTAAGTTTAAGCCGGGGTGCAGCAACAACCTACGGGACCTCCCCAGCAAAACTAGCATGGGGCCCTGAACTGGGATCCAACCCCCTTCCCCTGACACCATCTCTCCACATAGCAGTGTAGTACAGAGGAACAGTGTAATATGTACAGAGGAACAGTGTAATATTTACCTGCAACAGCGATGCATCGTGTCTCCTCTCTTCTTCCTGGTAGTCACACACTTTGTGCTTCCATACCTCCAACTCCCGATCATGTGACATGCCTCAGGAGCCTGAGGTATGCAGCATAAAGCATGTGGCGGACAGGAAGATCGTAGGAGACTCTAAGCAGCATTGGAACAGGTAAATATTAAACTGCTCCACTGCGGTATTCTGCAGAAGGAGGAGGAGCAGGGCCCCCATGGTTGTTATAGTTATGCCATTTTGAGACTGTTTAATAAATGTTAAATCTTAGACTATGTTTTAGATTTTGGCCTCTTACATGATCGAGTTTGACACCCCAATGCACTACTAAATAAGCCTCTTGAGATTTCTCCCTAAACTATAAGTATTTGTTTTGGCGCCCTGTACATATACCAACAAAATACCTCATGTTTTTGGATGTATTTAAGTGTTCTAAACTGACGTATATCTGAAATGTATGATTATTTTACACCTTATGTTGTGTTTGTGCAAAGCCAGACCCTGTAGGCTAAGTAAAGCATGATACAAAGTAATTTACAAATGAAGTGGTCAGTCAAGAAGCCTCATGTAATATCATCATTGTACTTTTCATTTGTAACCTTGCAGCCTATAGGAGTGCTTGCTCATGCAGATGAGGTTGGAGTTCTCCCATAAACAGAACTTTCCTGAAAGAGAATGAACCATTGTTTTCTTATAGTAGGAGACTGTTATCATTTAAAACTATTGAGGATATGTCAAGTTTTGCTTTAAAGAACTGCCTCCTGTTCTTAGAACGGTAGAAAGTTCATGCCTAGCAAGATAATTGATATGGAAATACATATATCCAGGCACATCGCCTCTAGTTAGGACATTAAATAAATTATTAGGGAAAGGGAGGTGCTGAAGGGGGTGTGGCTAGAAAACAGCAAAAATCTATTAACCCTTCGCACACTCACATGCAAATGTTCAAACATTTGAACATTTGCATGTGAGTGTGCGAAGGGTTAATAGATTTTTGCTGTTTTCTAGCCACACCCCCTTCAGCACCTCCCTTTCCCTAATAATTTATTTAATGTCCTAACTAGAGGCGATGTGCCTGGATATATGTATTTCCATTTTACTACTGACCCCTGTGGCTAGGGTCCAATTCAGTGCACTCCCTCCTTCCCCTGTATGTATTTGTCAGCATGCACACAGCTTATGCTGGTGTATGCGCATGGTGCACGTGGACACATAACATTAGCTCCCTTGTGCGATTGGTAAGATGCACCGTCTTTCCCAGGAGAGGAAGTTAGGATGTGTGCTCCTAATCCATTGATAGGTTTGATGCAATGAATGTGTTTGCATGTCTGCACTATGCATGTTACAGGGCCAGAGTTAGGACACCTATGTTTACCTGGGTACTTCTGCGCAGTATAGGTGACTAAGCATAAGAATGCATTCTTCTGTGAACTAAAACCCTGGCTTTTAATTTAGCTGCCAAGATAATTGATAACCTGAGAAAAATCAGATGCACCTTAGAAACCATTAATTTTACATAATTTAAATCAGCAAAAGTACAGTATATGGGAGTAGGCTGTGGCCACCTGTGTATGTAGGCCATTTGTGTGTAGATGCAGGGAGTTTCTCCATCTGGACATTTCCTTGGAAGGACTATGACAATTTCATTCCAGGGTTCTGCCTGACCTATCCTGATTGCACTTAGTGGACACCCACACAAAGTTTATTTTGGCCTTAGCATCACTTCTTACTTAATGATCTAGGAATAATCCAACCTCGCCTAGCACCTCATGACATGGGTCTATGACGTTCTTAGGTATAAGATGATAGGATGCATCCTTTTCCCATCAAAGGAGAATGAAATGGTGCAGTCAATAGCATCATAGATAGAATCCATGGAAGTTGTGAATGGAGGAACGAAAAGTTGAGTCAGAAACATGAAGCCGGCTCTTCATTTATTTCAGCACGTTCCCAACAAAAGCAGTCATTCACATCACAAGTATTACCTTTCATCTTCATTCTGCAGGTCTGTTGTTTTATAAACTTGGTGGAAAACATGACAACACTCAGCATGGAGTTACAGAGTCTGTCTGTCATACTGGTTCATTCACCTGCACAAAGCAGGAAGTAAAATGTATTGCATCCCCTTTTACCTCTACAGCCTTTTTGGGTTTACTGCAATGACATGCGCATCCCAGAGGAAGAGAGATCCTGCACATCCCACAAGGATACGGGCTCTGTGAACACACTGCTGGCAGTAATCACTCCAATCTCAGTACCATCTGACATCTATGCAAGGCAGCTTTCAAAATAAAACATAAAATGCTCTAGATCAGTGATCAGAAAAAGATATCAGATAAATCACGAGTATGTCTATGAAACACAGCTTGTTAAAATACTTGAAATGTATAGAGGAGATTTTATAAGGATTGCATTTTCCTAGTAGAAGGTGAGATACTTTTCGGGCCAGATTTACTAGATTATCTCTAGAGTTCCCCATCACCACCATAGGTGAGTAATTACATTTTTTCTGCTATGAAATGGATAGGATTTGCCAACCATTCCTGGGTAATGTCAGATCACAGTCAAAGTTGTTGAGTGAACTATTTAGTAGTGGTAGTAGTATTTGAAATAAAAAATGACTAATTATCAATTAATCAGCAACTGTCACTGTGTTTCAGTATGACCCAGGCAAGGGTGACACTATTCACCCCACTTAAAAAATGCAGTCCAGGTGTACTGATCACTTATTGTAAATGCCAGGAGATCTTTGGATATGTCTTAGTAAATAAGCTAGATTCCCTGGGAACATATATGTGTAGTCTTTTCTACATAGTGCACTACAAACAGGGGATCCTAGTCAGCACTCAGCAGACTTGTGGCCTTTGGTACAGCTGTCCTTAACAGTGTTTCCTGATGATATTCCATTGTTTAATTTATGAACTTCTATTGTTACATGGTATGAAAACAGGGGCGTAGCTAGGGGTGGGCAGGGTAGGTCATGTGCCCCCGGGCGCTGGGTCCCTAGGGGCGCCCAGCTGTGACCTGAGGTTTTTTTTATATATATCTTTATTTAATTATAGCGGAAGTGCAGAGAAGAGGGAGAGCAGAGGGCACAGCGGTGGGGAAGGGCAGACATCCACCCTTCCCTAACCTTGGGGCTCCCCCTCTCTCTCGCTCCCCTCTCCAGATATGAGGGGCGGGTGACAGAACACTTACCCTATACACGGCGCATAGAAAGTTCTGTGCTCCACTACTCTGGTCTAGTCTAGATCAGAGTAGCAAAGCACAGATCGGTCTACTCCTCCGGGAATAGAGTAAGTGTTCTGTCACCCGCCGCTCATATTTGGAGGGGGGACCAAGAAAGAGGGGGAAACCCAAGGTGAGGTAAAGGGGGGGGGGGGGGCGTCCGCTCTTCCCCACTGCTCTCCCTCTTCTCTGGGCTCCCGCTGGGGGGGGGGGACGGACACCTGGCTACCTATTCTGGTAATTAATATACCCCTGGCTACCTATTTTGGGGATTACAATACCCCTGGCTACATATACTGGGCACATATACCCCTGGCTACATATACTGGGCACATATACCACTGGCTACATATACTGGGCACATATACCACTGGCTACATATACTGGGCACATATACCCCTGGCTACATATACTGGGCACATATACCACTGGCTACATATACTGGGCACATATACCACTGGCTACATATACTGGGCACATATACCCCTGGCTACATATACTGGGCACATATACCCCTGGCTACACATACTGGGCACATATACCACTGGCTACATATACTGGGCACATATACCACTGGCTACATATACTGGGCACATATCCCCTGGCTACATATACTGGGCACATATACCACTGGCTACATATACTGGGCACATATACCACTGGCTACATATACTGGGCACATATACACCTGGCTACATATACTGGGGACATATCCCACTGGCTACATATACTGGGCACATATACCACTGGCTACATATACTGGGCACATATACCACTGGCTACATATACTGGGCCCATATACACCTGGCTACATATACTGGGCACATATACCACTGGCTACATATACAGGGGACATATACACCTGGTTACCTATTCTGGGGACACCTATAGGCCTGGTTTACTGCCACTGGGGACACCTATAGACCTGGTTACCTATACTAGGGGTACCTATTTTGGGGAACAGCTGCCAGATTATATGTATGTTGGGGTAACCACTGCTTCCGGATTACGTCTATTTTGGGGAACCATTGTCATATTATCTGTATTCTGGAGGAACATCTGCCTAATTACATGTATTTTTGGTGAAATGCTGTCAGATTACATGTATTTTGGGTGGAAACACTATGGCAGAGCTTAAACTTCCCTGGCAGACCTTTTACACCACTGCTAAGGTCATGTATATTTGGCTCCACCCATTACCATACCCACATTCTGTTGCATGGTCACGCCCCTTTTTTGGTGGGGCACGCATATTTCTCCCCTTAGAGGGCGCATTAATAGTCTTTGTCCCCGGGCGCTGAAAGCCCTAGCTACGCCTCTGTATGAAAAGACTATGGAAACTATCCAAGGACAAGGACAAGAAGTTTGCTTTCATCCAGTAATGTTTTTTTAAAGTACTTGATATTGTATTTTTTTGTTTTACGGATTGCTTTATATTTGAATTTATATGTAACTTAAAGTATCTCTGAGCTGGGGACAAGATTGCCTATTCAGAAGTGTCCTGTCACTGCTCATTGTCCTTGTGGTTCTCAATGTTTCCTGGTTTTCTTCAAATTAAACGAGATCCACCAGTCGAATACTAAAACCAGGAAGATCCCCCTATTGGCGGCGCATGACTCAAAACTGCACAGCAGAAGCAAGTACTCGTCCATGAGCGCTTCCCTTCACTATGCAGGTGTAGTCTGAAACTCATACCTGTACATCTATTAATAGCTCCACACCGGTCGTAGGAAGTTCCGGAAGATGCTAGAGTTACGAGGATCAGGGACGGGGAACTGGAGGGGTTTATCTGAGGACAATAAGCAACACCAGGACACTTTGGAAAAGCAAACTAGCCTACCACGGGCTTCCTTTTCTAGGTTTTCCTCCGGGTCAGGGTTAATTTCTTTAAAGTCTTGATCGCCCAGCTCGGATCAGCTTGTGGCAAGCCTGTGGTAGCATTTTGCTGGTGCTTTGACATTTGTTGAAAATGGGCTAGCACTTCTGTTATGTTTATGCCTTAGAAAATCAGTGTTATTAACTCAGATGACAGAGTCTCTGGATGTTTTGCCTTTACACTTTCATTTGCAGCTTCTAGCTAGATTTTTGACCGCTACATCATTATGGGTTTATGAAAGTACATCAGTAATATGAACTACTTGGTTGACTTATTGGGTAAAAAAAACTTGTTGGACATGCATGTGTTGCTCATAGCAACCAGTATCCCGCTCTTCATTTCTGAGGTGAACGTAGGAAATGAGAGCTATATAATTGGGTATTAGCAGCAGAATCCCTTTCTCTTTAAAGAACAACTGAAGTGAGAGGGATATGGAGGCTGCCATATTTCGTTCCTCTTAAAAATATCAGTTGCCTGCGGCCCTGCTGATCTTTCATGCATCAGTAGTGTCTGAATCAAACGCCTGAAGCAAGAATGTAGTCAATCACTTGATCTGCATGCTTGTGGAGGGTCTAAGGCAGAGTATCTGTAGGACAACCAGGCAATTTACATAGTTTGAAAGAAAATAACTATGGCAGCCACCACATTCCTCTAAGTTCAGTTGTCCTTTAACCTCTTGAAGACTGCAGGGCTAAACCCCCCTAGTGACCAGGCCATTTTCAGTCAAATTGGTCACTGCAGCTTGAAGGTCAAGCTGCAGGGCCGCACAACACAGCACACAAGTTATTCCCCCCCCCCCTTTTCTCCCCACCAACAGAGCTCTCTGTTGGTGGGGTCTGATCGCTCCCTCCATGTTTATTTTTTTTTTATAAATGTTATTGTTGTTCTTTAAAAAAAAAAAAAAAAAACCTGTTTCTTTAAATCCCTTCCCTCCCTCCCTACAGCCAGCCAATTATGGCGATTGGCTGTCATAGGCTTCTGCCTATGAGAGCCGATCGCTCTCTTGTCCCGAAGGGGGACAGCAGTGTCACACGGCTGTCCCCAGTGCAGCGCTGCTGCTGATCGCAGCGCTGCTGCTGATCGCAGCGCTGCACCATGCATGGGTATATGTAAAAATACACCACAAAACACATTATACTACTTCTTCTGAGTACGGCAGTACCACGTGTGGCACTTTTTTGCAGCCTAACTGCGCTAAGGGGACCAAAGTCCAATGAGCACCTTTAGGATTTTACAGGTCATTTTGAGACATTTGGGTTCAAGACTACTCCTCACGGTTTAGGGCCCCTAAAATGCCAGGGCAGTATAGGAACCCCACAAGTGACCCCATTTTAGAAAGAAGACACCCCAAGGTATTCCGTTAGGTGTATGACAAGTTCATAGAAGATTTTATTTTTTGTCACAAGTTAGCGGAAATTGATTTTTTTTCATACTACTTCTCCTGAGTACGGCAATACCACGTGTGGCACTTTTTTGCAGGCTAACTGCGCTAAGGGGCCCAAAGTCCAATGAGCACCTTTAGGCTTTACAGGGGTGCTTACAATTTAGCACCCCCCAAAATGCCAGGACAGTAAACACACCCCACAAATGACCCCATTTTGGAAAGTAGACACTTCAAGGTATTCAGAGAGGGGCATGGTGAGTCCGTGGCAGATTTCATTTTTTTTGTCACAAGTTAGCAGAAATGGAAACTTTTTTTTTTTACTCCAAGTGTCATTTTCCACTAACTTGTGACAAAAAATAAAATCTTCTATGAACTAACTCACTATGCCTCTCAGTGAATACTTTGGGATGTCTTCTTTCCAAAATGGGGTCATTTGGGGGGTATTTATACTATTCTGGAATTCTAGCACCTCATGAAACCTGACAGGTGCTCAGAAAAGTCAGAGATGCTTCAAAATGGGAAAATTCACTTTTGGCACCATAGTTTGTAAACGCTATAACTTTTACCCAAACCAATAAATATACACTGAATGGTTTTTTTTTTAATCAAAGACATGTAGCACAATAAATGTGGACAAAAATGTATACAGAAATTATACTTTATTTAAAAAATGTCAGCACAGAAAGTAAAAAAAATCATTTTTTTGACAAAATTCATGTCTTTTTTGATGAATATAATATAAACTAAAACTCGCAGCAGCAATCAAATAGCACCAAAAGAAAGCTGTATTAGTGACAAGAAAAGAAGGTAAAATTCATTTAGATAGTAGGTTGTATGACCGAGCAATAAACCGTGAAAGCTGCAGTGGTCTGAATGGAGAAAAAGGCTCTGGTCCTTAAAGCAGTAGGATCAGCCATACTATTCCAGGAAAAAAAACACATATATAAGTAGATAAATACTTGATCTACTTACATAACACCTGTATTGTACTGTCCACGTTTTGATTTCAGTGAATGTTGTATAGTAAATGACGAGAATTCTGTTCCTGGTGGGGGCCTTGTCTTTTGCCCACAGTAAAGGCTAACTCGTGATGTCATATCTGCCCTTTACTTTTTTTTCTTGTCTCCTCCAATCACTGAGTCACCTCAGCCTTGCTTGTAAACAAAAGTGAGTAGGGGATCAGGTTTTAGATAAGCAGCAGACAGGGAAATAAAGCGAAGAGGAGGAATATATTATAGATAAAAAGAACCCCCAGCATGCAATTCTTTGGCAACGACTACTAAAGGGCCAGGGCTCCTAAAGTATATGATAACTCCAAATCATAACAGCAGAAAATGTTTTGAAAGTTTTGAATGCAGGATTAGCATCTTTATCACTTAATACACTCAGACCAGTTGCTGTTGAAATTTGATTTTTATGGTGATGATACCGCTTTAAGGGGCGAAAAGACTGTGGTCCTTAAGTGGTTAATATTCATCTTTCCCTATTGACGGTGACTGTAATTCCAAATAATCCACTCCAGAGGAAGCTGTTCTACATGACTGTGTGGAGCTTATTTTAGGTATATTACTATGAACCTAGTACTGTATATTACTGATGGCAAAATAGAATTTTTTTACATAAGGGGACATCTGTAGAATACATACATGACTTGTCTTTCTGCTTATACATCTATGGTGCTTTGTATCCACCAATAGATATATTTATATGTTTTGAAGTATTTAAAACTACTTCAGTAATAAAGAAAATATACTTATATTGTGCAATGTGTGATTTTGTTTTTTTATTTTTCAATATACTGCGTGAATTATACTTTTTATAATAGGTTTTTTTACAGTAACTTGTAAATCTCTTAAATCCCAGAGCCTCAATGTCAGATACTGTCTTTGTCAAGGGATTGCTTATCTGAGTGTTCTTGAATATTATGAAGCAATACATATGCTGCTGTGTGTGGCAGCACCCGACCCTCCCTGATATGGCCTGCTGGGTCATCTCAGCCGAACACTACCCATTACCGTTGTTCTCCCTTCTTACTCCTCCCACTCTGTTGTGTGCCCCTCATCGTCCCTCTACCCCCTCCATAATAACAGAACTTCCTGCTGCTAGCCTGTAGGCTAGCAATGCGAATGTACAACATGGGGCCTCAAACTGTGGCCTGATAGAAAATATTTGAAATCATTGCCATATCTGAACAGTAATGCCAAACTTGGCTTACACACACACACAATATTCCACCCCCAATACATATGTTACCAATATAACCCCCTCGCTCCCCCAGTTCCCAGCAAATGATTCCCCCCTGTTCCCTCCATGTATCTCTTCTCAACATACTTTTACCTGCTTCCAGTGTTGGGCAGTACTCTTTCCTCTGCAGCCACATGATGTGTTTAGAGAGCTGTGGGAACAGAGATACTCTGCCACACATTATGTAGCTGGGAAGAGCAGAGTGGACTGCCTAGCACTGTAGGCAAGTAAAGTTCTGCTGCACCACTCTGCTAAATGTGGGTTTGGGAGGAGAGAGGAGCTGGCCTCACTGGCACGTACACGTAAAAGTGCTGTGAGGAAAAATGGGTGCGAGATATTGCCAATAGTATAATGTTGGTAATTCTACCAATGCTCTACGATCTGCTATCAATAGTAGATTATCAATAGTGTTACCAATATTCTATCAACCCATCCTATCCTATTCTCACACTAACCTTCCCTATATCCCATCTCACACTAACCTTTCCTGTATCCTATTCCCACTAACCTTTCCTGTATCCTATTACCACACTAACCTTCCCTGTATCCCATCTCACACTAACCTTCCCTGTATCCCATCTCACACTAACCTTTCCTGTATCCTATTCCCACTAACCTTTCCTGTATCCTATTACCACACTAACCTTCCCTGTATCCCATCTCACACTAACCTTTCCTGTATCCTATTCCCACTAACCTTTCCTGTATCCCATCTCACACTAACCTTTCCTGTATCCTATTCCCACTAACCTTTCCTGTATCCTATTACCACACTAACCTTCCCTGCATCTATGTCTAACACTAAAGGTGGCCACACACCATACAATTTTTTTTAATATCTATTCAATCTAAGATTTGCAATCAACAGGGGTTTTGCTAGGATCCTAAGAGATCCAGGGCACTTTTGGGCACTCCAGCTGGAAAATGGGTGTGGCCACACACTAGAATGTGGGTGTGGTCATGGGTGGCCACATATACATCAACTTAAGAGCGGTCTCAGTAGGCCTGCCCAGAAACTTAATACAAATCCCCCCCCCCCCCTAAAATCCAGAATATCACATAAATAGGCAGTGTTTCTTAAAAAATAACTAGGCAGAGTTGTCTGGCTTCTGTGCTGGCTGGTCTGGCTTTCTGCTGGGCGGGCTGGCCTGCTGCCAGGTTATCTGGAAGTACCCCCATAGCATTCCCTGACCTAGTGAACCCCCTTCCATGCTACCACGGGACTCCCATTGACCCAGTATGCCCACATAGAGGCACCACAGCACCCAGCATACCCGATTGATGCACCACAGATCCCAGCATGCCCGCCATTGAGGCACCACAGCTGACTCTGCCTGGAGGACATATGGGGCACCCCAGAATAGATCCAGGGCACGGGCCACTGATCTTTGGGGCTAGCAACGCCCCTGGCAATCAATTTTTCAAAAATATGACCAATGTACCACACACCTATGTTAATTTTTTCCCCAATTATGATAAAAACGATTGGAAACTCTGGGAAAATTGCTAGGGTGTGTATATTAATAAATTGACAATCTAACACACAGCATAAAATCTTTAGAAAGATTGAAGAAAAATATCTGGAATTCCAGATCGATAAAAATTGAAAAAAAAAAACTGGAAATCCAATCGAATGTTTCAGTCGAATGAAAAAAAACTTTCGAGTTGTTCAGGAAATCCAATCGTTTTTATCGAGTGGCCACCTTTACTCCCCCCCCCCCCCCCCCCCATCTTACACTAACATCCCCTTCTACAAAGTAAAACTCCAACTGTGATATTGTCCTCGGGTGCCTCCAACATACAAATTACCAGCTGTAAAATCTGTAATTTAACATGGGCATCTATGGTCGTTCCCGAACCCCCCTCATCTTTTGGTACGCCCCTGCACCCATCTCTTTGCTTAAAACTATGGATTATGGTGATGGTGAGCAGAGCAGTTAAACAGAAATGGGCTGAATTGCATAAACTTTTATATGCCTTGCGTGGAAATTGTCCTTATTCTATATGGAGCCTTACTCTTCCCCACATCTCTTCTGCTGCTACTGCATTTGTATAAGGAGGAGCAACACATGCATGGTAATTAGCTGACCTGATGGAAAGGACTCTGGGGAAGAGGCACTTGACCTAAGCTGAGAAACAGGGCTGCCATCAGAAATTTTGGGGCCCCTCACACATCATCAGGCCTGGGCCCTCCCTCCCTGGAACCACCCAATGGTTGCTGTGCCTGCCCACTAGCCACCTCACCCCCCGTGTCCTTGTGCGAAGTGCGCTGCGGCGAAAAATGTGCATGGCCCCCAACACTTAGCAAAGCGGCATGCACAGCGTGATGCGGCAAAAAGTGGGCATGGCCATGGCATGCTGTGGCGGAGCCAAATACTAGCAAAATACAGATAGTCCCCAGTTAAAAAATTAAATAGAGACTTGTAGGCCCGTTCTTATCCTTTATCCATTCTCTTTTGCCCCCTCCCCCTCTTTTCTTCATGTGCCTCTTTTGTCCCCCTCTGTCTCACCTCAGGTTGTGCCTCTTTTGTGTGACCTCATGTTCCCGTCTCATCTCTTTTCTCACTGTGCCTCTTTTGTCCGCCTATATCCCCCCTGTGCCTCTTTTATCCCCCTGTTACCTCTTGTCCCCTTTTGTCTCAACCTAGCCAGGTATAGGTGCCCCCAGTATAGGTATCCAGGCACAGGTGCCCCAGTATAGGTAGCCAGGTATAAGTTCCCCCAGTATAAGTAGCCAGCTGTAGGTGGTGCCCCAGTATAGGTAGCCTGATATAGCTGGTGCCCCAGTATAGGTAAACTATAGGTGGTGCTCCGGTATAGGTAGCCTGGTATAGTTGCCCCCAGTATAGGCAGCCTGGTATGGGTGGTGCACCAGTATAGGTTATACAGGTACAGGTGCCCCCAGTATAGTTAGCGAGTTATAGGCGCCCCAGTATAAGTAGCCAAGTATAGGTGGTGCCCCAGTATAGGTAGCCAGATACAGGTGGTGCCCTCAGTAAAGGTAACCAAGTACAGGTGGTGCCCCAGAATAGGTAGCTAGGTATAGATGGTTCCAGCCCCAGTATATATATGTAGCCAGTTATGGGTGGTTGCCCAGTATAGGTAGCCTGTAGCCAGATATAGGTGGTGCCCCAGTATAGAAAGGCCGCCATAGCGGGCTTACTCATCTTCTCCCCACATTTAAGCGCTGATGTCACTGTTCTCTCAGTGCTGGAACGTGGTGTGCTGGTTAGTGAGCCACAGGTTCACAGCCAGCACATACTGTCCTTCCAGCACTTTGGGGGGGCCCAGGGCCCCCAGAAGCCCTGGGCCCCTCACTGCAGTGTCATTTGTCCCCCCCCCTGATGGCTGCCCTGCTGAGAAATGTAATGTTTTCTGTAACTTGTATGTCTTCTGTTTCTATAATGAATTCCTTAAAAGTTCTGCTAAAAACAAGTGATTAATTGGTTGGTCATACCTCAATTTTCTACATTTGCATTTCATTACAATACAGATCACAACTGTAAATGAGGACTTATGAGCATGCAGTCATAGTGCCCTCCACAAGTGATGTGCTCTATCTCTTATGTTTGTATTGATAACTGGAAAAAGAATATGTGAATACTTTCGGTTTCAAAAGTGCAGTGTTGTATTTCACAATATGTCATTATTTCCACCCACGTCAATAGCGGTAATATTTCTTGCATAATACAATACAATACTTGTGTTATTGTTCTTATGAAATAATTAGCATAACGAGGCCATGGCAATGAGTCAGACGTTACTTATGAGGGTGTGCTAGAATGTGTACATTCCAGGGTTCAGAAGACAGACATAATTACATTATTAATATATGCTGCAGAAAATATGACAATAGCTCATATGGCACGTGTTGCATTGAACACATAGAAAAACAATGACCTTGTTAGTAGTATTCTGATAAGTTGATGCTTGTTGTATTGGGAGTTTCCCCTTTTTTGTTTTAAATGCCCCTCAACCAAATCCTCCTACTGTACATACAGTGTGTGAATGTGTAAGTGAATGTGTAAGTGTATGGCCAAAATAAGGGACTGTATGACAGTCTACGTTTCACTGAAGACATAAGGAGACAAGCAGCTTTCAGCAGGACCGGTTCTAGACTTTTTGTTGCCTGAGGCAAGCTTGTGAGTATCTCCCCCCCCCCCCCCAATTTGGAATGATCGCACGGCACCCGACAACTTACTCTGCTTCATTTAATGTTCTCACATGACATTATGCAGCTCAACACAATAGCACACTGGCTGGCTGTGAGTCTGTGGCAAAAAAAACTGCTCACTCTCAGCCATTCGTCTGTCTTCCATTCCTCCTCTGTCAAGACAGCAGTGCCACCTCCTTCCTTCTGCTGTGCAAGTCAAATAAAATACTGCTACTCTCTTGCCTTCCCCTCCTCACTCACTATCAGACTCCTCACACAGTACAACAAGCTGCTTTTCTCCAATGATGACCTCTTCACCTCGCTCCCCTCTCGCTTCTCCTCCTACTCTGACTGCATGCTGTTATTGTAAACACACAGTACAAACATGCTGCCTCTGTAATCTCTGCGCCTGATGCAAATGTTTCACCTTGCTTCATGAGAAAACCAGCCCTGGCTTTCAGGCAGTTATCCCTGTCATTATACAGGGATCCTCAGACCACCCAATGTAGTGTACAGCTGTTCATATGGTACTCAGTGTAACTGGATCAGACTCATGCCTAATGTAAAAGTGTCTGACACACAGGAAACTACCAGCTGAGAAGTCTTACTACTGATCAGTCTGATAGGCCTGATAGTTATTGTTCTGTAAGGCCAGTCTCAGCAGTGCATCTCCCCAAATCCTTTACAAATCCTTTACATAACTCAATTATTTCAACTACAAATGTCATGCAGAGTACAAACAGAATACAGTTAGTAACATCAGAGGATTGCCATCAATTCAGTCATCATCTGCATACTGTATGTCTGTTCTCAAGGCAAATTGTGATCCAGCAACAACAAAACATTTGTAAAGTGTTTTTCTCTCATAGGACCCAAAGAACATACACTTGTCTCAAATCCACTGTGCTGGATTTTCCTAACCAAATGCTATTGTATTCCTTTTTTTTAAATCAACCTTTATTAAAACCAAAAAGCAAATATATAAAACAACATTATTCGTAGAAGAACAGAAATTTTGCAGCAGCAGCAGATGAACAAAACAAGGGTAAAAAATTGTACAGGTGACCAGAAAGGAAATATAAAAACAGAACAACAGCTCATTAACTCGCAGACTACAGTTAGAACTTTAGAAAAAGTAGAAAAATCCAAGGCGAATAGCATTAATAACAATGAGCTCCGCCATAACAGCTCAGCTGCCTAGCATAAATAGTCTATCAATAACAAGTCTTTAGTGTGTATGGATAAGCGCTCAAAGACTTGCTTGCACATCAGTGATAGGTGAAATTGCAGAAAAGATAGCCCCCCCCTTCGGGGAAAGACTTACCAGATGTTGCGGCCTACAGGGCCCGTGTTCACTTCCGGGGTATTGGCCACCCCGCAGCCTCACTGGCAATCCACCAACCGCTGTTCCAGATCTTCAACAGCACCTACAAATCCCACAATGGAGTCAATTCACAAAACTTCTAATGAAGGACTTATTTTTCATCTTTATTGCCATGAGATCCCATGAGGTTTTCTGCTGGGTTCCCTGAAGTAGACTAGCACCGAACTACAAATCCCACAATGCAGTGGGCCAGCTTACATCCTTTCATTGGCAACAGCAGTGTTCTACTCTGCAAATAACCTGGGATCTCATGGCAATAAAGATGAAAAATAAGTCCTTCATTAGAAGTTTTGTGAATTGACTCCATTGTGGGATTTGTAGGTGCTTGTTGAAGATCTGGAACAGCGATTGGTGGATTGCCAGCGAGGCTGCGGGGTGGCCAATACCCCGGAAGTGAACACGGGCCCTGTAGGCTGCAACATCTGGTGAGTTTTTCCCCGAAGGGGAGGGGCTATGTTTTCTGCAATTTCACCTATCACTGATGTGCAAGCAAGTCTTTGAGTGCTTATCCATACACACTAAAGACTTTGATTGATGGTACACGCATCTGCGAAGAGCGCTCCCACTGTTATAATCTTGTCCAGAATAGACTGATTAGTGGTGCTTTTGCTTGCTAACTTGGACTTTTTACCCTTATATGAGCGCAGTATCGGGGTGTTTACTGTTTTTATCAATAACAAGTGCTCGGTCAGGAAGACCAGGAGTGTCCAGCCAAGGAGCCCACACTTTTTCGAATTTATAGGGCGCTCCTCTATCCTGATAAACCAACTTTTCTAATCTTAAGTATGAATTAAGTTGCGTTATCCAGGAGGATACAGATGGAGGGGTTGGGTTAATCCAGGCAGAGAGAATGAGTTTCCTGGCCAGAAATAGCATTCTATGTAGCATAATTTGAGCTAGTTCAGGAATATTGACCCCCGAAAATAGCCCTAATATACAAAACTGGAAAGCTCTTAGGACAGAGATATTAAGAAGAGAGTCTATTATGTCTAAGATGGCATTCCAATATCTATGGAGCTTAGGGCAGTGCCAAAGCATGTGGATAAGATCCCCATGGTAAATGCTATTGTATTCCACACAGCAATAGGACATGATGCTTGCTCCGTCTTCCTCTTGACACAAGGATTAACATGTTGCACAGCTGCATATATAGGATCATGTCTCCATTTTAGTAAAACTAACTTTTTTAATCCTTAAATGTTTAGTAATCGATGTATCTTTATCAAAATGAATCTAAACTATACAGTATTATATAGATATACAAAAAAGGGTAAATCAGCACATCACTAGGCTGCCTGTGATTGGGTACCAGCTGAATAACAGAGTACAGTTTTACATTTCTAAAACAGAAGGTATTTGGAAGTATTTCGCATCACATTAGCCAATGGCTACTCCCATAACGCATCTCTTCAGGTCAATAACTGAATATGCCAATCCCTGAAAATCCACTCATTCATCTAGAGCTGCTGGTTTACAGCATATCTATAACTTGTTAATTGTACAGAGCTATATAATCCAACTTGCAGACAGCTGAGTCAGGCTCTTTTGCCTTTCATCAGTGAAAGGGATGGAGAGACATAGCTCTATTGTAGACTTGTAAGGTATAGATGTCGCAGTGTTGCAGAGTAACAAGTTAAGTCATGGAAAACCAGAACCAGTAGGATATTTGTAGAGGGAAGCAGAAAACATGGACGTGAGTGCTTCCGAAGGGGGTCTAGAAGGCGCAAAATTTGAATTGGGGGACAGGGGTAGAACATGGGGACATAGGGATGACCAGACCCTCTATGGGATCTATAGGATCCAGAGCCTTACTAAGTTTTTTTTTTTACTAGCTTCATGGCTGCGATAAAGAAAACACTTGACAATAGTCCAAAGGAAGTTTCAACTATTGCATTATATCAGCTAGTATAACAGTACTCTCACCTTGTCTTTCTTTAGGGACAGTATTGCCATTGTTAAGAAAAAGTGGGGGGGGAAGGCTGCGCATCCCTAAACACATGCTGCAATTGAATGATTAATCGCATAGGCATACACCGCCTCTATTAGACTGAAAAATGCATGCCCTGCATCCAAAACAAGTGTTAACATTTATTACACTAGGAGGAACTTTAGCTTCCAATATGGTTTGCATGCAAAGTATAATGTACTAGACACTTGCGCCACGGTGAGGCAAACCTCCGGGCAAGTGACCTAACCTAAATTTAAAACCTTGGGAGCAGCTAAGCAAAAAAATTTGTAACTTACATTTTGTTGGACAACTGCACTGTACAACAACTGCACTGTATTGCCATTGACAACTGCAATTTACTTCACTGTTTAAATTGTGTACAGAGAGTTTTGGGTGTGCCACTGACCTGTATACTGCTGTCATGGCTGCAAGTAAACACTAGACAACACAAGTGATACAGCAAATCTTGATATTGTTGCAATGAACTGTTTGTAGGTAGCAAGAGTAGGCAGAAGGTGAGTGAAATAGTACCTTCAGATGCCTTCAATGGTTTATTTTTAATAAATATAGGACAGCCTGGATTTGTTTAAAAACAAAAACATTCACACAGCAGGTGCATGCAGGTGACTGCAATCAAGGGGTTGTGGACTACACTAGCATTTGGGGAGACAGCAGCCAGGTAGGTGGAGGCAGCATCACAAGGTCGTTTTCTAAGAGATTTCATGATGAAATTGAGAATCGGCCTGTGGTGTATGGCCAGTCAACAAATCATCAGATTAGATCAAAGAAAGATCTGTCTCGTGGTCGATCTGCCCATACATTGCTAGATGTATGGGCACCAGGTCCAGTTATCTCATGAAGCAATGTGAAACACTTGTATCAGGCGCAGAGATTACAGGGGCAGCATCTTTGTACTGTGTATTTACACTTACAGCATGCAGTCAGAGTAGGAGGAGAAGCAAGAGGAGAGTGAGCGAGGTGAAGAGGTCATCATTAACGAAAAGCAGCTTGTTGTGCTGTGTGAGGAGTCTGACACTGAATGGAGGTGGGGGGGAGGCAGGAGAGCAGTAGTGTTTCATTTGACTTGCGCTGCAGAAGGGAGGAGGTGGCACTGCAGTTCTGACTGAGGAGGAATGGAATGGCTGAGGGAGAGCGGTTTGTTTTTATCACAGATTGGGTGCATCCTCACAAGTTTACGTCAGCCAGCATAGAGTCTAGAACTGGCCCTGATGGGCACCTTTAGGTGTTGGCCTCTTGAAACTAGAGAATGCCAAATGGCGATCTACAAAGTGGCAATCAAGCTGATTGGCCCATTATTAGTACGATAAGTAAGTTTACCACTTAGTAGTCACAGACTTTTTTTAATGAAAATTAATGGAGAAAAATCTATTGCATAAACTTTAATCAGAACCAGCTTTAAAAGAAACACGAGTCAACTAATTTTAATAAGAAGGTGTTTGTAAAGTTTCACCAATATTATGACATGACATGACATCAATATTATGACATGATGGGGCAGCATGGTGGCATAGTGATTAGCGCTCTTCCCTTGCAAGCGCTGGGTCCCCGGTTCCAATCCCAGCCAGGTCAACATCTGCAAGGAGTTTGTATGTACTCCCCGTGTCTGCGTGAGTTTCCTCTGGGCACTCCGGTTTCCTCCCACATCCCAAAAAAATACAGATAAGTTAATTGGCTTCCCACCAAAAAATTGGCCCTAGACTATGATACATGCACTACACGATACATACATATGACTATGGTAGGGACTAGATTGTGAGCCCTCTGAGGGACAGTTAGTGACAAGACAATATACTCTGTACAGCGCTGCGTAATATGTCGGCGCTATATAAATACTTAAATAAATAAATGATGCTCTTTAGCTAACAGTGCAGGAAAAATACCAGAAAGCAGGTATTTCTGTGTACATGTCATTGTCTGAATTATGCATGGCTGTTTGTAGATGCTAAACAGTTATTAAATAATAGCATTCTTCTTTGATCATGTAATTATGCGGCTATGAATAATACCTCTGAGCCAACAGTTGCTAGAATAATGGACGCATCATTAAAAGTAACATTTAATGCTAGTAATCGAAGTATTTAGGCGTGTCCTCATGATCGCCGCTTATCTAACTGGCTGGACCACATTCTGGAGCTTCTTTTGAACATGTATCATACACTAAGGTAGAAATTATAAGCCAAGTCTTTCAGGGTAAAGGTCCAGTGGTTTGCCTGGATATTGCATTTACATGGGCTGCATGAACAGCTTGCATCTTATTTCAAGATAAGAAGAAAGTAAAAAGAAGCTTGCATGTCAGCCCAGAAACCCCAAACCTGCTTGAAGACTCCCTCTTTCTTAGATTCCTAACTTCCCAAAATACTTAGGCCACCATATACATGCCAAGTGTTTTTTTTTCAGTTTTATTTTTTTCATTTAAGGATGTTATTAAGAGTGCCAAATGCTGTATGCTTACTGTGCATTACAATATTGTGGGCACAAAGCAAAATGTAACAAGAACAAAAGGTAAAAAGGGAAGTTTATCGGGAAGAATATCACTGCTAGCCAACTGGCATACAACTAGTATTAGCTTAGTACAGTGGTCCTCAAACTATGGCCCCCCGAATGTGGCCCTCTTAAGTTTTTTTCTTACCCCCCCCCCCCCCCACACACAAAATGTATTACTTATAGATGCGATCAGCTACATCTTTAAATATTGGTGATCCGCATATAGCATAGCAGAGCTGGTACCGCCCATCCACATGGAAGCCAGAAAGGAGTAATTTGCTGGTTTCCAATCAAATTCCACATCAGGTGACACTGCTGTCCAATTGGACTGCGGGTCGTCACCTGGGTATGTTTCACTGTCTGGCCCGCAAAGACTTCTACATCATCTTATGTATACTTCGGCCCCCCAGCAGTCTGAAGTATGTTGACCCGGCCCTCGACCCAAAATGTTTGGGGATCCCTGACTTAGATGCATCAACATAAAACAGAGTCTGTATTTTTACCCCCATCCCCCCCCCCCCCAAAAAAGAAAAAGAAAATCAACATCGTTTCTGAGTCTATCTACCTCTATCTCTCTATCTCAGTTAGTCCTGATGAGGTGTAGCCGGGGGAGGGGTGGGGGCAAGGGGGACATATGTCCTTGGGCGCAGCACTGTGACGGCGATCAGCGCAGCCTCTGCACCCCTACGTGCGTGAGAAGCAGCTCGCTGGCCACCCAAAATGCCCCAGTTTCTCTCTCTCCCGTCCTCTACAGAGGAGTGCAGATGTTAGTAACAGCACAAGACTCATCGGCTCTAACATTCCAGTGATTACATTATCTCTCCTCTGCAGCATGCCCAGCATCCTCACCTTGGTAACAGCAGCGTTTCTTGTCACATGACGCCACTGTTACCAAGGAAAGGATGCTGAATGTCATCGCTGGAACATTTGCTGCTGTGGTGAGTCTTCTGCTGTTACTAACACATCTGCAGTCCTCTGTAAAGGGAGGGAGAGAGAGAAGCGGGGGCACATCTTGCTATCTAAAGGAGCATGCACATCTGGCTCTCTAATGGGGGCACACATGGCTATCTTAAGGGGGGGGTACATCTGGCTGTCTAATGGAGGCACATATGGCTATCTAAAGGCGCAGGCACATTTGGCTCTCTAATGGGGGCACATATGGCTATCTAAAGGGGGGTAATTGTTGTTTACAAAGATGAATTCGTTTGAAGATTTGTGAACTCTGTTTTTATAAAATAACTTTTTGATACATTAAAATTTAAGATCATCTTGAAACTTTTTTGTCTCTTCAAAAATATTTTTTTACTATATATCCTTGTACTTATATGGTTATTTAAAGGGAAGGGGGACGACATCTGTCTATCTAAGAGGGGCCCATTTGGCTTTCTATAGGGGGAAGGGGGCACATCTGGCTTACATTTGCCACTTATTATATATGAGAACACTTATCTGGGAGTTTGAAGGGGTTTGCCTGAGATATGAGTTTGCCTGGAACCAGGCAAAGACAAGTCTGGTATATTTAAACATAAATAGTAGTAATTTAATAGAAAGGTAGTGGTTACATTTCTTGATTAAACATGCTAGGCATACCGTATTATGCTTGGCATACACTTATTAAATTATGCGGCGGATCGAGCCGCTGGCTCGATGCCGGGCGCATCCCTGCTCATCCGCGCGTGCGCGCAGATTGATTCCCGCTCGTCCCCGCCGGTTCTCCTTATCAGCCGCTCGATTCCCCGCTATTGTCCGCCGGTGGGGATCAAGCGGGGAATCTATCTGGCAGGTCATCGGACCTGTCGGATATTATCAATCGAGCCATCAGCGGCTCGATTGATAAGAACTAGAAACTCTGTGTATGCCCAGCATTAGAGATGTATGTTGTTATAGTTTAACTAGCTGTGAATAAGGGCTTGTTCAGACTATGCGCGTTCCTAGCCATTTTCAGGGAACGCGTACGGGTACCAAGAACACATAGAAACGGCTCCTAATGCTTTTGAATGGGCTAGTTCACATGTATGCGTATGAGACGCATACTTTTCTTATCCGCATTGCTGCATGCAGTTCTGTGCGTCACGCATAGAAACTGACGGAATGAAAGTCTATGGACGCGTATCAAAAACACGTACTATTGCGTTTTTAGCGTACGTTTCCCTCTGCGGTTCCCATAATTCTTCTTTTTCCCCTGGGTCACGTGTGTGTGCAAAACGCAATAGAAAACACATTAGAATGCAAGAAAAACGCATGCGTTTTTCAACTTGCGTTTCTTTGATTTTATACACGTTCTTCATACGCTGACAGTCTGAACAGGCCCTAAAAGTGTTTGTGCAGTAGTGTTTTCATATACTGTAATGGTATCAGATTTGCCCAACAAACATCTAAGGTACTGGACATCCCATGTTATCACATTTAAATGTAGTGATTAGTTGCAAAAATAGAGTCTGGGTCTAGACACTTTGGTCAATTATGTTAGTTATGACAAATCTAGCTAATCTTCAGGCAGTGACATACTCTACTACTTATCATTTATTTTTCAATTATTCTTTACTGATGATTAACTGATACTCATTTGGTTAAGCTTTATTTCCAATCTTCTTGGTCTAAGGAGGGGATATCCACTTTCTAAAGGCGTTTTCAACCACTAGGCTAGCCTGCATTAAAAGTAAGGAATAATATGCATCAAAAAGAGTTGAGGCCTGTTTTTTTTTTTTTGAAAAAGGAAATGTAATAGAGGAAAATCTGATATAGTTATTGGAGTGAGAAACTGGTGGCCATGTGGACAAGAAGAAGCTAGTCCTGTGAAACAGGGGCGTAACAATAGACCCTGCAAGGGATGCAGCTGCAGGGGGACCCGGAGCCTAAGGGGGGCCCACGGGGGTAGAAGTTTATTTTCGATGTCCTGAGAGACTAAGGGCATGGTAAGAAAAAAACGTTCAGCTCTCTGCACAATTGTTCTAATGAGTGCATCTGCTAAGCCACTGATAAGGAGTCATACAAAGTTTTGTAGACAGAGATTTGTAGACAGTCCCTACTAAGTTTGCAGAAGGGTCTTGTGTACAGCGGCCTGCCCCCAACCTCTCTACTCCTCCCCAAGTGCTGTGTACTGTAGTGATGCAAGAGTAGTCTGTAGAGCCAGTCCTGCTCCATCAGAGATGGGCAGAGCGAGTGTAATAAGCAGAGGCCGGGAGCACAGTGGTCTAAGTTTTCTGTAGGTGTTTTGTGCACACAGTGTGTGTCTAGCTTCTGTGATAAAAAATGCATGTTTTCATAAATATAATGTAATTGATAGAGAAAATATGTGCAGTACTTCACTGCTGTCTGTTTTTATCTGCATGGGGAAAACATATTCAAGTGTGCACTAACCAATTGATTAACATAGGTTCTTAGTTTACCTGTGCAGAAAGTGAGTAGGAAGAGGGCCCATCCAAAGTTTTGCAGGGGGGTCCAGTGTTTTCTAGTTACACCGCTGCTGTGAAAAGTTTATTCAGTGAATTAAATTAGGTCAGTTCTCCATTACAATAAATTTGGCCTACCCATACACACCTCTCCTGTCAAAAGTAAACATTAGGTAATTTGCCTAATTCATTGAGGTTTGTAATACTTTAAACTGGAGGAGGTTAGGATGTGTATATGCACCCACCTAAGCTAGAGGAGGCTGCTTGTTAAATGGCTATCTGTTTATGTATTTAATTTGTCATTCCATCTTTATCTCAAATAAGTAATCCGCTGGAGTTTTTTCCACATAAAAGCCTTTCCTCTCTTAACACAAGAGTTCCAGTACCAACACCTAATAAGTTTAAAGGAACACTTAAGGCAAAAAAAAAAAAGAAAAAAGTTTTACAGCCCCCTGCAGCTGTCCAGGTGCCCACGCAGTCTTGCTCGGATCCTCCTGTCTCCGCCGGCAGCCACTTCTGGTTTCGACGACAGGCCTGGGAAACGTAGAGAGAACAGATTGTAACCAGCCGGCCGATCTCATCTGTTTATGGTCACATTATGTGACTTACAGAGTGCCGATTGGCTGCTTTGCTGCTAGCTACGGGACCTGGATACAATACAGAACCTGGTCCTGTAGTACATTGCCAGAAGGAGAGCCACACGGACGGACTGTCTGTGAAGCTCTCCTCCATTGTTATGAGCGCAGTGTGATCATGTGACCTGCAGAGCGGTGATTGGCCGCTGTGACACTACCCACGGGAGTTAGCTACAGTGTACTGCCGACTCCCATGAGATACACCCTTTTCCACTACACAGCTGAATCGCAAAATCGCAAATCGCTAGTGATTTTTAAATCGCTAGGGTTGCTACTTTATCATAGAAATCATGAAAAGTATTTTCCACTATAGTGATTCGATTTGTAAATCGCAATCTCTTTCTGGAGCGATTTTCAGAGGGATAATGCAATGCAAATGAAAATCGCAAATCGCAATCGCATAACAAAATGAATGAAAAATCACAATTGCTGGCGTTTGTGATTTGTGATTGCAATTTCTAGTGGAAAAGGTTACGGGTGGGCACAGGGGACACAAAAAAACAGCCGCTGTTTATAAATGGCACGGCGGCTGGCAACTAATAGCCATGCGCTGTTTATAAACAGTGGCTGGTAGTAAAGTGCTTATTTAATTAGCCCTTTAAAGAAAACTATGGTAGTTTCATGAACCTGAATTTACTCTACTGAAACACCTGAGAACAAATGCTTCCCTAACCCAGACATCAAGCAGTTAAACTAGCAAAGCTTGGTTGTCTAAATAATACACGAGCACCATCTAGTGGAAATCTTCAATATCTGCCGTATATACTGTACACTGTCAGTTTATTGTACAATACATATTTCAAAGCAATGTGACAGCTATATTAAGTAAAGCCACGATTCTCTGGAAGACATCCAATCAAAGCATCAATCTACAATACAATGTAGAAAACACACCCCCTAATGGTTGTACACCAAATAAAAAGAGATAACTGGAACACGCTTATATTTAGAAGCATTTGAAAAATGCCTAGTCTGTCCACTGGCGCCCTTCTTACAAATGCCATGTTGCAGCACTCTGCCTGTGTGGATAACTCGGCCGCAGACTTGTGTTTTACTTGCCCATTATGCACGTTTTGTCATGGTGGACATTGCTTCACAAGGGAGGATATAACTAGGGACACTATGTTTATTAACCATATTCTTCTTTTATGACCTATAAGATTGGCAAAGTACTGTTCCATGGTGCTCCTCAGCTCAGTCTCCTCACAGAATGAATCGCCTTTGAACAGATCAAACATAATCAGTCTTAATCCCTCATCCATAATAAGAAGAAGAAATTCAGCTCTTAATATCAATCAGGATCACCCCTAAATAAAAGTGAAAAAAAAATAAAAAATAGTCATTTTACATTTTATACATAGAAGCAACTAAAGTTCTGTCTTCAGGTGCTTCTGAGATTACAAATCTGGAAATATATCTTCTGGAGAAGTATTCCATCAGTCTACTCATCTCCTGGAAGCCTGCGCAGAACGCAATTGCGGACAGAAACGCAAGCAAGGATATGTGTGGCCAGAGCTGCGCAGGCGCAGTGGTCTGCCGACTTTCAGTCGGCAAAACCGAAACTGCACCGCTGCGGGGGAGTGGAGGATTCATGAGGACTGTGCGGGCACAGGACAACTGCAGGGGGCTGGTAGAAGTCCCAAGAAAGTTTTTTTTTTTTAAGTATCCCTTTAAGGGTTTTTGTGAGTTATATCAACTCTTTTGCAAAACTCACAAGTATACATGGCACACATTCCAGTGCCTTCAAAGTTCCTTGTATTTGCCTAAAAATTGCACTACCAAATATGAAAGGGTATCGTATTTAAGTGCATTTTTATAAAAAAAAAAAAAAAGGATTTAAGAAAATAAGATCATAAATACCATCAAAAACAGTACATGTATTTACCGTGAATTTACAGTGAATACAAATGAACATTATGAGTGAAAATATTTGTAATCTTTGAAGTTCGTACTATTGTCCTTTTTGCACTAGGAAGTCGATTTGCATAAAAAGTATGTAAATGCCCATAAACATTTATGTTTGGCAGTAGAAAAGCCCTGTGAAGTGGAGGAGGGTGTGAAGCCCTGTTACACAAGATAAAAAGCATCCTGACAACAGTAGCTGCTGTATTGGCTTATGGTTGAGTCTTAAACAGGGACTTTAACCTCTTGAGGACTGCAGTGTTAAACCCCCCTAAAGACCAGGCCATTTTTCACTTAATAGGCCACTGCAGCTTTAAGGCCGTCCAACTCCGTCCAACTCATCACATTAGTGATTCCCTCCCCCCCCTTTTCTCCCTACCAACAGAGCTTTCTGTTGGTGGGGTCTGATCTCTCCCCAGATGTTTATTTTTTTTTTATATATATATAACTATTTGTTTTATTATTTTTTAAATAAATATGCCTTTTTTTGTAGTCCCCCCTCCCCCCGCCAGCCAATCAGCGTGATCAGCTCTCATAGGCTTCAGCCTATGACAGCCGATCACTTCCCTGCTTCTGGAGGGGACAGCTCTGTCACACGGCTGTCCCCAGTACAACGCTGCCTTAGGTTGCAGTGCTGTACAGCAATAAAAGACGGAGAGCTCCACCATCAGAGCGGGAATGCACGCGCAAACCACGCCCCAAGGACCTTATGCCAATCGCTGTTAGGTGGTCCTGGGGCTGCCGCCGCGTCCACGCCCATCGTCGGCTAGAGGTTAACCTAGGATTAGAGATGGCCCGAACGGTTCGCCGGCGAACAGTTCCAGGCGAACTTTGGGTGGTTCGTGTTCGCGGGCGAACTTTTGCGGAAGTTCGATTCGCCCCATAATGCTCCATTGAGCTCAACTTTGAACCTCTACATCACAGTCGGCACATTGTCGCCAATCAGACTACACTCACTGCTGGAGCCCCCCCTTATAAAAGGCAAGGTTCTCCTGCCGTTTTACTCACTCGTCTGCCTACAGTAATTAGTTAAGGGACAGCTGCTGACAGACTCTGCTAGGGAGAACTTAGTTAGGCTCTTGTAGGCTTGTTCCTAGCTGATTGTTATTCTTTATATTCCTCCCTCACTCCCTCCTCCCAGAGGGAGGAGGGTCTTGTCTTCCAGGGAATTGTCTTCCAGGGAATTGTAACATTTCAAAAGCCAGCTTACATACCTTGGCTGGGAATTGAACCCAGGTCTGAGTGCTTGGTAGGTAGCTCTCTTCACCACTATACCATCACCAACACTACATGCTGAAGCCAGCCTAGCATGTACCATTATGATATATCCAAGAGAAAAATGAGCTTGCTTAAGGATTTGTAGTATGTCAAAAGCTAACTCACATTGGCCAGGAATAGAACCCAGGCCTACCGCTCTGTAGGCTGCTATCCACTGAGCGCACCCAGACTGGTGCTGCTGCTCTCTAAGGCTGCTCCAGACATTACATCTCATTTCTGCTACTTTAAACCTCTTAATGGAAAGACTGGACCGAAATTTCAGTGGATTCTAATGCATCACTTCTCCAGCAACACCTATAACCTTTCAGAACACCTGGATTACTTGGGATGGCAAAGATTTAAGCTGGATTGGATCTTCCTTGGTATCACACACTGCTGGACACTGCACACCTTCCTTGGAAATGACCTGAGACCTTAAAGTCTTTCTGCCTCTTTGTGCCCGCCGTCTCCCATCCTGTGAGTAACTTTCATCGATTATCTACAGCATCTATGCTCAATAGACTATATTTTTCTACATATATTATATATTATATCTTCAAACTCCTAAACAAAGGACTGTGTTTTCAAATCCATGCTGTCCATCCATACATCTCTGTGTAAGGACAATTCAGTCTATACAGGCCCTTTGATCTCTGCAGGATACCAGCCACAGCTGTGAAAGTTCACACCTTGACTTTAAATAGGGCCTTTCTTAGCATAAACCCTGAGCTGTCTCTTGTCCATGCTAATGTGTAAACATCAATATTCAGCACAGACACTTCTAGCTGTATACCAACCATGAAATATATATCCAATTGACAAATCAACAATAATTCTACTTAAGTCTGTTGGAATCTACAGAAAGACAAAGAGAGGATCCAGGGGACGTGGGAAAAGACGTTATTCACTGCAGAACCAAAATAACTCTGTGACAAAATCTACAGAGTACACCCAGCCAACAACCCTAATAGCTCCAGCACAATCCAGCAGAGATGACAGCCACACATCTGGAGACTGTTCCCTCCTGGAGTCCTCAATCTCAGACCTCAGCTCCCAGGGTAGCCCCATCAAGGCTGTCCTCTGCAACGTCAGATCAATAAACAACAAAACAGCAATCATACATGATCTAATAGAGTCTTCTGATCTGGCCTGCCTGACTGAAACCTGGCTTTCTGAACCTGTTGGCCCCACCCTGGAGGCAGCTGTGCCAACAAACTATTCCGTGATATACTGCAACAGGAAAGAACGCAGGGGAGGAGGGGTTGCACTTTGCTTTAGATCAGCTTTGAAAATCAGACTACTTACTGTAGGTCCTACCAACTCGTTTGAATGCTTGGGGGTGCAACTTTCAGCTGAGGAAAACATTAACATATTGCTGATCTACCGCCCACCAGAAAAATACTCAGACTTCCTTGAGGAACTTGTAGACCTCCTATGCAACCTAACACTGGAACAACCCAGATGGATTGTTCTTGGAGATTTCAATACATGGGTGGACGACTTCTCCTCACAATTTGGAAAAGAGCTACCTTGTGCCTTACATGAACTGGGCTTCCTCCAATCAATCAGCTCTGCTACTCACAGGAAAGGTCACACTCTGGACCTTATATTCCATACTGGGCTGTCAATAGCCAATGTGGAAATTAATCCTGTTGCCTGGTCAGACCATCACACTATCCACTTCTCCCTCTCAATACCAGCCGTCAAACACCAGGTCAAGAATCAAATAAAATATCGCTGCTTAAAAGGGCTAACACCTCAACATATCCGAGATAACCTTAGCTTTGATGAATTGACTGACTCCAGCTTGGACCCTGATACTCTGGTGTTTAAATACAACAAATGTGTGTCCTCCACCTTTGAGACCATTGCTCCTCTGCGCACCAAATATCTTACTCCACACCATCATGCACAGTGGTTTGATAACGCTATAAAAGAGCTGAAAAAACAAGGCCGAAAACTTGAGAGGCTGTGGCGCAAATCTCAGTCCCCAGAAGACAAACATGCCTTAATCTTCCACTTGAAGAGCTACCAAAAGGTAAACACGGGAAAAAAATCATCCTTTCTATCACAAGAGATTGCAAATGCAGTTAACAAACCAGCCCAACTGTTCCGCACAGTGGAAAAACTCTGCAACCCAGCATGTCAAAAACTTAATATCGAGTCTTCAAAGGACCTCTGTGACCAATTTGCCCATTTCTTCACAGACAAAGTCTCCGCTATAAGGTCCGCCATCCAACTTACAGCATCTGAGCCTAATATAGCGCCGAAGACCATTAGCAGAGACAACGTAACACCTTGGTCAAACTTCAAAGAAATTGATGAAGAAGTCACATCAAGCATCCTCCTTCACGTCCGCCTAACTACCTGTGACCTGGATCCTGGCCCAACACAGTTCATGTTGAACTGCCCCGACCTGTTCGTACCGGTATTCCTCAAAATTGTTAACTGTTCCTTACAATCAGGGATATTTCCTGCTTTACTGAAGGAAGCAATCATCAGGCCTCTCCTCAAAAAACCCTCCCTGGACCCAGATGCAATGACCAGCTACAGACCTGTCTCTAACCTCCCCTTTCTGGGCAAGCTAATTGAAAAAGCTGTATACCTCCAGCTAGAAGCCAGAATCCTACAAAATAACAGTTATGACCCATTCCAGTCTGGCTTCAGGAAACACCACAGCACTGAAACTGCCCTCATCCAAATATGCAACCACCTGCTCATGGCAAGAGACAGAGGAGAGTGCTCGATCCTCATACTGCTAGACCTTTCTGCAGCCTTTGACACAGTTGACCATGACATCTTGATAAACAGGCTACAGGAATACTGCGGCATTGATGGCATAGTACTTCAGTGGTTCCAATCCTTCTTGAGTGGCAGAACCCACAAAGTGTCTATGGGGCCCTTCCTGTCCACCCCTGTAACACTTAAGTATGGGGTGCCCCAGGGCTCAATCCTCTCTCCCCTGCTTTTCATGATTTACATGCTACCGTTGGGAAAACTAATCCAAAAACATGGCCTGACATACCACTGCTATGCAGACGACACCCAACTACATCTTTCCTTCAAGCCTGGTGTGACAGACCCAACTCTAACTATAAACGCCTGCTTACGTGAACTACAGCAATGGATGAATGACAACTGGCTGAAACTAAATGCAGACAAAACTGAAGTCCTTCTGATTGGAGGGCAGAGCATGATAACAAAACAACTTAACTTGCAGTCTTCACCACTGGGAATAGGAGGCATGGATCTACGCAGCTCTGATCATGTGCGTAGCCTGGGAGTTCTAATTGATGGGGATTTAAACTTCAGAACTCAAATCTCTGCTGTGGTGAAATCATCCTATTTTCACCTGAAGAACATTGCAAAAAATCAAGCACCTCATACCCCCAGAAGATCTGCCAACCTTAGTCCACGCCTTCATCACATCCCGACTGGACTACTGCAATGCTCTCTACAATGGCCTTCCAAAAAAGGCCTTGTACCGCCTACAGCTGATACAGAATACTGCTGCCAGACTGCTAACCAACCAACCCCGTCACTGCCACATAACGCCAGTCCTGCATTCCCTTCACTGGCTACCTATAGAATGGAGGGTCCTATTCAAGATCGGCCTACTGACATTTAAATCCCTGAATAATCTAGGCCCTGGATACATGAAAGACATGTTACAGCTGCGTAGCAATCCCCGCATTCTCAGATCCACAGGTTCTAATAATCTAGTCATACCCAGAGTCCAATTGGAAACTTTTGGTCCCAGAGCCTTCTGTCATGCTGCCCCTACGTTTTGGAACTCCTTACCTCAACAGATCAGGACAGCCCCATCCCTGGACGTGTTTAAATCCAGACTGAAAACCCACCTGTTCAGTCTGGCATTTGCAGAAATATAACTTTTGTTGTGTGAATACTTCATCCTACTAATTACTGAATCTGAGAGAGCCTAAGCGCTTTGAGTCCTATGGGAGAAAAGCGCTATAGAAATGTTATTGTATTGTATTGTACCGCTCTGTAGGCTGCTATCCACACCATTATACCCCAAACACAACACACTACAATGCTACATGCTGAAGCCAGCCTAGCATGTACCATTATGAAATATCCAAGAGAAAAATAAACATGCTTAACCTCCCTGGCGGTCCATTTCTGTCAGGAATTAGGAGTCAAAAGCGGTACATTTTTTTTCATGAATTTTAGGCCTCCGATTTTTAAGTCTTAACTCACCAAAATACATCAGAATAAAAGTGTGGTAGACATTCTGCATATAAATAAAAGTCAGGAACACAAAATTGTTGAAGTAAATAAATTTATCAATAATCTGAAATAAAACTGTATAAATAAGGCAGCAAATTATGCAGTATGTACATATATACTCCTAATACACCTCCCGTGTGTGGTATATTTTAAAGCAAGGAATTGCACACAGGGCAACATCACAGTCTGGACAGTAGAATCGTGATTCTTTCCTGATTCTTTTCCCCTTCTCGTCGCTTTTGCTGCAGCACACATGACATGTCCTAGTTGGGGCATTTTTTTTGGGAGTTGGTGGAATGTATTCCATAAAATGTCGGCCAGTGAGGCGCTCCGGATTTACCACATAAGAGGCACGGCGTCCAACTCTGGCATCCGAGGCAGTCTGGTACCTTAGACAGATACATTCGCACAGTTTCCAGATGAAATCAGCGTGCGTCACTGGCCTGTCACTTCCCTGCTTGTGCAGAATGTATGCATTCCAAATGCTTTGTTCTAGTAGGTGCCGGAAAATCTTCTTGTAATACTTTTTCTGCTGCTTCCTGACAGCAGGATAAAAGGTCACCGCCTGGTCAGCTTTGTCCACACCACCCATGGTGTGGTTATAGTCCATCACGACCTGCGGTTTTACAATATCCTTTCCTCCTCTCGTTCTGGTGGGGACAGTGGAGGTGTTGTGAACAGTAGAGAGGAGACAGACGTCTTTTTTGTCCCGCCACCGGAGGGCTAACATCTTCCCTTTCTGCCAAGCAGCTATGTCCCCAGTCTTCAGCTTCTGCTTGGCAAAGGCCGACGGCATCTCCCTCCTGTTAGCCCTAACAGTGCCATAGGTGTCAGTCTTATGCTTGATAAGAATCTCAGACAGTTCAGGGGAGGTGTAGAAATTATCTGTGGTGAGACAGCAGCCTTTGTCCAACAAAGGCTCCAGAAGGGACAATACAGACGATGTCGCCACTCCAAACTCGCTAAACCTGGGACAAAATTTTGTGCCTTTTCCCGTATACAAAATAGTATTCCAGATGTATCCGGTACTTGACTCGCATAGCGTGTATGATTTGATCCCAAAGCGGGCCCGCTTGGAAGCAATATATTGGAGCCAGCTCAGCCTCCCCTTATAGGCCATCAGGCTCTCGTCCACGCTGATGTCCCTCTGTGGCACATACGTGGTCCTGAAATTTTCCACCACCATCTGGTAGACCTCCCAAATTTTTTTTAGTTTTGGAGCAGGGTGGGTCGACTCCTCAAAAGTTTCATTGTTAGAAAAGTGGAGAAACTTCATTATAAGGGAAAAACGGTACTCGGACATAACTGTACCGAAGAAGGGGGTTGCAATGATTTTATTCGTGCTCCAGTACCATTTCTGCAGGGGCTTCCCCACCACTCCCTGCAGAATGATCAGGCCCAAAAACAGCCAAATATCCGCTGCTGTTACCGGCTCCCAGGTCCTGCTTCTGGAAAAGGGTCCTTGAGGAGTAGCCAATTGTTGGGTCGCATAGCGATTAGTCTCCTCCACTATCCTCTCAATAACCGCCTCCGAGAAGAAAAGCTGCAGGTATGCCAGGGGGTTGCACTCGCACTCCTTCTTCAGGCCAGGCTCCCCAGTAAAAGGGAAACGTGGGGGCGGTGGCGGAGCCTGAGAAAGGTCGATGGGGCACCAAACCCGGATATCACTAACGTCGCTGGTGATGGCGTCACTGTCGCTGTCACTATCTGGGTCGGATGACAGATCCCCAGGTGCGTCGCTGTCACTGGAGTCCGCCAGTGACTGCAGATCGCTGTCCTCCAACTCCGCCAGCGCTTCCACGGTGAGACGTCTTCTGGAGGATGATGCCATAGTAAATCCAGGCAGAGGTCGGTGCAGGCAGCAGGCAAAGAGTAGTCCAAGTCCAGGCAAAAATCGTCAACGGGTAATCAATCAAATCCAGGCAGAAGGCAGAAAGAGTAGTCAAAGTCCAGGCAAAATCGGCAACGGGTAATCAATCAAATCCAATCAGAAGGCAGAAAGAGTAGTCAAAGTCCAGGCAAAATCAGCAACGGGTAATCAATCAAATCCAATCAGAAGGCAGAAAGAATAGTCAAAGTCCAGGCAAAAATCGGTAACAGGTAGGCAGAAATCAAGATAAGCACTCACAGATCACAGAGATCACAGCCAGCTCCTCTCCAGCTCAACAGCCACAACTCCTCTCAGCAAACCAGGAAGCAAAAGGCAACATTGCATTGGATACAAAATCCTATTGTATCCAATACAATGCTGTTTTCGCCCAATCAGATGAGTTTATTTTAATTTTTTTTTTATACTTTTTTATACTCCCTCCCTCCCTCCTTCCTTCCCCTCCCTCCATCCCCTCCCTCCCCTGTGACCCTACGCTGCCCCTGTCACTCTGCCGCTGATCGGCTATTATGGTCTATTGGCCGCCGGGTCCCCAAAGATCAGAGCGGTAAGGGGGACTCCGGCGGCCGGGTGGAAGAAGCCTGGGTCCCGCTGACAAGCGCTGATCGCGCCGGGACCCAGGGATTGGCTGCAGGCATTTTTTTTTTATTTTACAAACTCCCTCCCTTCTCGCCGCCCACGACGTCACGACGCACCGCCGATCCTCCCAGCTAATTGGCCGCCGGGTCCCGGAAGATCTGAAGGTAATGCGGACTCCGGCGGCCGGGGGGAAGAAGCCTGGGTCCCGCTGACAAGCGCTGATCGCGCGCGGGACCCAGGAATTCACTGCAGCCATTGATTTTCCTGACACGAGCAGAGCTCGGGCTTACCGCTCCTGACATGTGTCAGCCAGCCCGAGCTCTGCTCGTGAATACCGCCAGGGAGGTTAAGGATTTGAAGTATGTCAAAAGCTAACTCACATTGGCCAGGAATAGAACCCAGGCCTACCGCTCTGTATGCTGCTATCCTAACCATTATACCACCAACACAACACACTACAATGCTACATGCTGAAGCCAGCCTAGCATGTACCATTATGATATATCCAAGAGAAAAATGAGCTTGCTTAAGGATTTGTAGTATGTCAAAAGCTAACTCACATTGGCCAGGAATAGAACCCAGGCCTACCGCTCTGCAGGCTGCTATCCTAACCATTATACCACCAACACAACACACTACAATGCTACATGCTGAAGCCAGCCTAGCATGTACCATTATGATATATCCAAGAGAAAAATTAGCTTGCTTAAGGATTTGTAGTATGTCAAAAGCTAACTCACATTGGCCAGGAATAGAACCCAGGCCTACCGCTCTGTAGGCTGCTATCCACACCATTATACCACCAACACTACATGCTGAAACTTCTTGGAGCAGACTTACTTCCTTCCTCCAAAAGACACACATACATCCCCATAAAATCATTCAACAGCAACTGCGTGCACAGTCTTTGCGGTACACAGTCTCTGTGGCACAATTGGTAAGCGTGTTTGGCTGTTAACTGAAAGGTTGGGGGTTCAAGCCCACCCAGGCATGGCCTTGCCTTTTGTGTTCAACAGTTGTCCGAAGAGAAGCCCAGATAGCCATGTAGATTCATCTCTCTCTCTCTAGTAGGGATGGTCACCGATTTCCGCAGAATTGTATTTTCCGCAATATTGGGTGGAAATTGGTCATTACATTTGGTCGGAACGGAATTGCTTTTTCAATCCTGCGGAATTCCGAAATTGCCTGTGAAAATCTGCCGGTATCCGTTGGTGGTTTTAAGCTGAAAATTCACGAGAGAGAGAGAGAGAGAGAGAGAGAGAGAGAGACAGATCATTTTTCTCTAGGGTATATTACAATGGTACATGCTAGGCTGGCTTCAGCATGTAGCATTGAAGTGTGTTGTGTTGGTGGTATAATGGTTAGGATAGCAGCCTACAGAGCAGTAGGCCTGGGTTCTATTCCTGACTAATGTTAGTTGGCTTTTGACATACTACAAAACCTTAAGCAAGCTCATTTTTCTCTTGGATATATCATAATGGTACATGCTAGGCTGGCTTCAGCATGTAGTGTTGGTGGTGGTATAGTGGTGAAGAGAGCTACCTACCAAGCACTCAGACCTGGGTTCAATTCCCGGCCAAGGTATGTAAGCTGGCTTTTGAAATGCTACAATTCCCTGGAAGACAAGACCCGGGGGGGGGGGAATACACTGCCTGATGTTGTAAAGCAGTGTAGGCCTGCAATTGAACATTCAATGAGATTTCTGACCTTAAAACACTGCTTTGTGTCAAATCCAGATTTTTTTCTGGGACTTTTGATGTGTATTTCACTCAACCATGTCTTCCTCAGGTATTAGACCCCTTGAAACATCTTTTCTATCAATTTTCTAGCCAGCAGAATTTTTTTTAAATTTTTAAGTTTGCCTCCCCATTGAAGTCTATTGCAGTTCGCGAAAGTTCGTGCGAACCGAACCTTCCCTGAAAGTTCTCGAACGGGGTTCGCAAACCGAAAATCGGAGGTTCGGGCCATCTCTACCTAGGATTTAACTTCTTCCCAATCAGTAGCTGATACCCCCTTCACCACCACCCCAATCGTTACCTTTTCTCAAATAGATTATCAGGGATGTCTGTGTGGCTGATATTGTGGTGAAACCCCTCCCGTAGTGTGATGTCTTGACCATGGCCCTGACTGTTTTCTATCTGTGAACCTCATTGCATTGTGGGAAATAATGGCTTTTTCCAATTGCCACTCAAGAAATCTCCCTCTGTGCATAGAACTCTCAGTAACCAACATTCCGTACAGATCACCTAACAGAACTAAAGATGTCTCCACTAGTGATACAGTGATATCTCGCTCTGTGCATAGAACTCTCAGTAACCAACATTCCGTACAAATCACCTGTCAGAACTAAAGGTTCTGACCAGTGATACATTTCAGAAAGTAAATCAAGGAGAGGAAAGACTGACTATAATCTATAAATTAATACTATAAAAAAGAAGCAATTTTAAAATGTTAAAAACAACCACCCAGTGTCATCTTCATCACCTGTGTGGATCGGGAGCTTTATCTGAGAGGGGAAAACATTTCAGAAACTGTTTGCAACTCCTCCCAAAGGGGAAGTCTGTTGTTCAAAAGAAATTATCTTAAATGTAACGATTAATTAACTGCACTGGACAGAAGGCTTTGTTACCTATTTTTAACATTTGCACTATTCTTCTAACTGCCTATCTACCGGATCCATGTTCACAGAACATGAAAACACATTTAAAAGATTTTTAATGGCATATTCAGTGTGTTCATTGGTATAACGGGGTATTTTTGTCACTAGAGAACATTGTGGTAAAGTGCCTTCTCCTTCTGCCAGTGTTACTTTTCCTGTACTATTAATCTCCCACATCCCCCCAAGCACAGGCCATGCGAGGAGAGGGGACAACGACAAAGGTGATTGGTGGGTGCTGCCGCAGGAGGAGCCAGAATGGTCTCTACTTCCTCAAACTAGAGCTAAGAGGCTCCCCAATGGGGGTGGGGTTTCACCAACTAGCATGCTGTAGCCCCATCCCATTGCATGCACGTCTGTGTAATGATGTGGTACCGGAGGGGATGAAACTGTCGGACTTAGTCTGACACTTTGATCTACATAGGCTGGTGAGCCCCTGGTGGGGAGCCCTAATGCGCCATAGTACATTACATGGTGCAGTGGTGGAACAATGGGCCAGCGGCGATCAAAGTGCTGAATTTAGTCCAACACTTTGATGCAAAGGGGCTGACACTGTGAAAAGTAGCATCTCAAATCTTAGGCGATAGCATCTCAAATGGGCGATTTGCTCAGTGAATTAGTAAGTGAACTCTTGAATTTATTTAAATGTCGGTACTGGAGATGAGCAAAGATTTTTTTTCTAACATGCAAATCTCCAGTGACTTAAGAAGGGAATTTAATTTATCAAAGTCTCTCTTAACCAAACAGCTGCTTGTAACTGGTTACCACTTACTAGCTTTAATGGGCTTATTTTCTTTTCCTGGGTCAGTGGAAATTTGCATGAACACTCTGCTCATCAGGAACAGTCACTTGTCAGAGGAACGCCTTCTCTCCTGGAGTGCGCCTCTTCCATGGCAAAATCTCTATTTCTGGCCCATTGTCTGTCATTTTCCATCAGGCTCTAACCAGTTTAGTACTGTGACTGTGTTCCAAGAAGTTTGGCTGAATTCTTCTTTGACGGGAACCTGAAATTAGAGTTATACAGATGCTGCCATCTTTCTAAAATGTATTAGGCCCCGTTCACATTACAAACGCGGACGGCCATGCGTGCGGAAAGCAACGCATGCGAACGCACGCCATCCGCGTTTGTGTGCGTTGCGTGGCTGATCCCATCACTGAAAAGTGAATGGGACAGCCACGCGTTTTTGCAAAAAATGCGTGCAGCATGCGTTCCCGGACCGCACAGGTCCGGAACGCATGCACTGTGAACATCAGACAGTGCACTGTATGAGGTCGTGCGTGTCGGCCTCCCGCACACGTTTCCAAAACGCGGCTGGAAACGCGCGCAGTGTGAACGGGGCCTTAGGTTACATCTTTGACTACATAAGAGACTGATAAGATGGACCTTCATAAACAATGGGCTTGATTCACAAAGCCGTGCTAACTGTTAGCACGCTGGTGAAAAGCCCATTATCACGCCTAAACTCAGTTTAGGCGTGCTAAAATAAACTCGCGCACAAAGTTTTGTGCGTAAAGTTTTACGTGCGCAACGCCATTAAACCCTGTGCGACAGTCCGGTGCGCGTGAGTTTTTCCCTCAAAGCGGTACTAACCTACTTAGTGCAATGCTTATCACGCCCAAATGTCTTTAGGCGTGCTAACTAGGTTAGCACCGCTTTGTGAATCAAGCTCAATGAGTGCAAAGAACCAAATAGTATATCTCGTATTAACAGATTACTGACAAATCAAGTGTATCCAACCAATGCTACCTATTTTTTTTTTTCAATTCCTGCGGAGTAACCCTATGAACATACTCAAGCTTTTCTAGTTGACCTGCTATACCCAACCTTCAAAACTGAGTAATGACATCTGTCCACTTCATTAAATATATATTAAAAACTGTATTTGGAGTAGTTTTGGATTTTGTGCTAGTACCTGTGTAGCTTAATGAGTTCCACAGCAAGGACATCACGTTTCCATGATTCGATTTGCATCTGGTATGTGATTTAGTGTCTTTCAGACCAATGTTATGTAATCACTTGAGTGTGAGATATGCTCTAAGAATTGTGTTCAGTTGGGTTAACTTTTGCATTGCATTTAAAGTAACCAGACAAACTAGTTGTAGGATTTCTAGCCTGTTTCCTCCAGACAGGGGACACCAATCCCTCATCAATGCCTCTCTACATTTCAGTATAGACTCCTCAGGAAAGGGTTTAGTAGTACGGCATAGCAAGATGAAATGCTAACTTTTTTGGTTGTAGAGGAGTGTAACAGATTATCAACAGGAGTGGGATCTAGTCTTAGAAGGGCATTCCTCTGTTGCACATTAATAACATGCTTCAGTTGCATATATGAATAGTAAACTCCTCTCATAGTTTTGCCCTGTATCAGACTATCTACTCTGTTTATCTACTCCCTTGTCTGACCATCTCTTGAGGATGTCCAGTTTAGTGAGTTCTGGTAGGCAACAGTGCTACCAGAGTATATCATTTGACACCTGGGGCCATGGTCAATTAACTTTTTCTCATAAGTTTTCTCCTAAGGGATATTTTCACACCTTATCAATAAAATGCCTTTTAAGCCAACAGCAAGTAAGACAAAAGTTAGAATAATTTTGACAGTACTTTTTCACCCACTCTTTGGTACTTTTTCAAGTGCTTCAGTTATTTTAAACAGAAAGTGAAAAATTATCTCCTAGAAGAAAACTTAGGAGAAAAGGTGAATTGAATAAGAGCTCTGGTGTTGAAGGTGTCTAATTTCTCCTAAACGTTCTGCATAACATCAATGGTGGGAAGTCTGGGAGATATAGCCTTAACATGCCCAGATTCCAGTGCTGAATAAGCAACATGGGATTTTAGGACATCACATGCTGTAATTGGCCAGCTAGAAAATAAATCCAAGCATTCAGGACTGCTAACCCTTCATCCTAAGAAAACTGTAAATATTGCAATTTGATTTTGGCCCTTCCCTTCTTTTAAATCAGATCTAAAAACATAGTGTCCAAGGACTTTAATTAGGGTCAAGATAGTGGAATTGTGGTTAATGTATAGAATTTGTGACATTGGAATAATGTTGATTAAAGGGTCACTATGGTGAAAAATTGTAAAATGTAAAATATGTGCAAACATAAACAAATAAGAAGTACATTTTTTTCCAGAGTAAAATGAGCCATTAATTAATTTTCTCCTATGTTGCTGTCACTTACAGTAGGTAGTAGAAATCTGACAGAAGCGACAGGTTTTGGACTAGTCCATCTCTTCATGGGGGATTCTCAGGGTTTTATTTATTTTCAGAAGCACTTAGTAGTGCTCTGTCCAACTGCCAAAAAACTGTGTAGGGAGCAGGGAAGCTGGCTAGTATCATTGTTTAACCACTTGATGACCCAGCCTTTACCCCCCCTTAACCACTTGCCGACCGCGCACTCATACCGCGCGTTGGCAAAGTGGCAGCTGCAGGACCAGCGACGCAGTTCTGCGTCGCCGGCTGCAGGCTAGTTAATCAGGAAGCAGCCGCTCGCGCGAGCGGCTGCTTACTGTCAATTCATGGCGGGGGGCTCCGTGAATAGCCTGCAGGCCGCCGATCGCGGCTCGCAGGCTAAATGTAAACACAAGCGGAAATAATCCGCTTTGTTTACATTGTACGGCGCTGCTGCGCAGCAGCGCCGTAAGGCAGATCGGCGATCCCCGGCCAATCAGCGGCCGGGGATCGCCGCCGTGTGACAGGGGACGTCCTGTCACAGGCTGCACAGGACGGATAGCGTCCTGTGCAGCCCCGATCACCAGGGGGCCAGGTAGGAGAGGGGGAAGCGGAATTTCGCCGCGGAGGGGGGCTTTGAGGTGCCCCCGCCAGCCACACGCAGGCAGGAGAGATCGGACCCCCCCAGCACATCATCCCCCTAGTGGGGAAAAAAGGGGGGTGATCTGATCTCTCTGCCTGGTGTTTGATCTGTGCTGGGGGCTGTAGAGCCCACCCAGCACAGATCACAGAATTCAACGCTGGTCCTTAAGGGGGGGTAAAGGGTGGGTCCTCAAGTGGTTAAGGACCAGCGCTGTTTTAGCTGATCTGTGCTGGGTGGGCTGTGCAGCCCCCAGCACAGATCAAACACCAGGCAGAGCGACCAGATCGCCCCCCTTTTTTCCCCACTAGGGGGATGATGTGCTGGGGGGTCTGATCGCTCCTGCCTGCCTGGGTGTTGCGGGGGGGGGGGGCACCTCAAAGCCCCCCTCCGCGGCGAAATTCCCCCCCTCCCTCTCCTCCCTCCCTTCCCCGGAGATCCGAGGCTGCACAGGAACGGATCTGTCCTGTGCAGCCTCTAACAGGCTCCTGCCTGTCATGTGACAGCGATCCCCGGCCGCTGATTGGCCGGGGATCGCTGATCTGGTACAACGCTGCTACTGTTAGCAGCGTTGTATGAATGTAAACAAAGCGGATTATTTCCGCTTGTGTTTACACTTAGCCTGCGAGCCGCGATCGGCGGCCCGCAGGCTATTCACGGAGCCCCACGTCGTGAATTGACAGGAAGCAGCCGCTCGCGCGAGCGGCTGCTTCCTGATTACTTAGCCTGCAGCCGGCGACGCAGAACTACGTTGCTGGTCCTGCAGCTGCCACTTTGCCGACGCGCGTTATGAGTGCGCGGTCAGCAAGTGGTTAAATGCTTTTTAGGGAATAACTTTATGAAGAATATAAGCCTTGCTGAGAATCCCCTATGAAGGGATGGACTAGTCCAAAACCTGTCGCTTCTGTCAGATTTCTACTACCTACTGTAATGCTTGGAATACACGGTTCGTTTCTGGCGCTCGATTCTCCTCTCGATCGTTTTTGCTGCTTGATTCTGCAGTCGATTCTCTTATCTTCCGCTCGTTTTTCTTATCTTTTTCCATTCACTTCTATCAGAAATCGAGCGGCGAAAGGATCGAAAAAGAGAGCGGACATGTCGGAAATTATCTATCGAACCATCTTATCACCTAAAAAACAAACCGTGTACCACAGCCATAAGTGACAGCAACATAGGAGAAAAGTAATGTATGGTTAATTTTACTCTGGAAAAAACATACTTCTTATTTGTCTATGTTTGCACATATTTTAAATTTTACATTTTTTTGCCATAGTGCCCTTTTAAGTATGTTTAAACTGCCATTGACAATGCATAAATCTTCGGTCTACAGTTAGCTAGCAAAGGACCAATGTCCTGTTTTTGGAACTGAATGAATAATATCTGAAGATAGAGTTATTCTTAGATACTCAAGGGTTGTCATAGCATGTAAGTTGAGAGCAAATATATCTTGTGAGGGCTGAGAACTGTCTATGGGGAACAAACATAAGTTATCCCAATTCCCTGTTAACATAGAAAATGTGCTAAAATTAGTTATTACAGTAGTGGCTTCAGTCAGTGAAGATTTTGTGTTGCCAAAATAGAGGAGAGAATTATCAGCACATAATGCAACATTTTCTTCTGGCTCACCATATAGTAGTCCAACTATCTCACTGACTTATTTACTTGTTAACCACTTGCCGACCGCACACTCATAACGTGCGTCGGCAAAGTGGCAGCTGCAGGACCAGCGACGCAGTACTGCATCGCCAGCTGCAGCCTAATTAATCAGGAAGCAGCCGCTCGTACGAGCGGCTGCTTCCTGTCAAATCACGGCGGGGGGCTCCGTGAATAGCCTGCGGGCCGCCGATGGCGGCTCGCAGGCTAGATGTAAACACAAGCGGAAATAATCCGCTTTGTTTACATTTGTACGGCGCTGCTGCGCAGCAGCGCCGTAAGGCAGATCGGCGATCCCCGGCCAATCAGCGGCCGGGGATCGCCGCCATGTGACAGGAGACAGCCTGTCACTGGCTGCACAGGACGGATAGCGTCCTGTGCAGCCCGGCTTACCAAAGGGGGCCAGGTAGGAGAGGGAGGGGGAGCATTTCGCCGCGGAGGGGGGCTTTGAGGTGCCCCCCCCGCCAGCCACTCGCAGGCAGCAGAGATCAGACCCCCCCAGCACATCATCCCCATAGGGGGGAAAAAAAGGGGGGCAATCTGATCTCCCTGCCTGCACCCTGATCTGTGCTGGGGGCTGCAGAGCCCACCCAGCACAGATCAATCAAACTAGCGCTGGTCCTTAAGGGGGGGTAAAGGGTGGGTCCTCAAGTGGTTAAATTCAAAACTTATTTCACCACCAGTTTTCAATTTAAAAGATCATTATACTGTATATCGGCCAGAGACTGAGCAAAATGCTGGCATAATTATTTTACACAAATTATAAACCATAGAACCTCATCCTTATATATGTTACGGCCAGAACCCGAAGTGTGGCCACTTGACGTTCTGGCCGGCCAATGTGCGAAGTGGCCGCAGCGCAGCGGCCAATGTTAGAAATGCAATGATTACACTAAGCACAATGTATTTTACGGCCGTCTCGCTGCGGCCAAATGTATTACAACTTGCTTAATTTAATTAAATATAGCCGGCGGCAATGTAATAGATGAAGTCGCCGGCTTTCGCACTGCCTCTGCTGCGCAGCAGCGCCGTAAGGCAGATCGGTGATCCCCGACCAATCAGCGGCCGGGGATCGCCGCCATGTGACAGGGGACGTCCTGTCACTGGCTGCACAGGACGGATAGCGTCCTGTGCAGCCCGGATCACCAGGGGGTGACAGGTAGGAGAGGAAGGGGGGGAATTTCGCTGCGGAGGGGGGCTTTGAGGTGCCCCCCCCCCCGCAAACCTCAGGCAGGCAGGAGCGATCAGACCCCCCTGCACATCATCCCCATAGGGGGGAGAAAAGGGGGGCGATCTGGTCGCTCTGCCTGCACCCTGATCTGTGCTGGGGGCTGCAGAGCCCACCCAGCACAGATCACTAAAAACAGCGCTGGTCCTTGGGGGGGGGGGGGGGGGGGGGGTAAAGGGTGAGTCATCAAGTGGTTAAAAAGCTCTTGCAGTGTGAATCAGCCCTAAATGGCATTGAAAATATTACTTAGCATAATTATTTGCTTTTTTCCCCCCAATCTTTTTCCTAACTATTAGCTGAGCTTACTGAGCTTAAGTTGGGCAACACATTTAAGCTGAGTGGGAAACAACAAAAAATAGACACAAAATGTATGGACAGTGGCATAGCTAGAGATCATGGGACCTCAGGCAATTTTTTTATGGGGCCCCGTCCAACTGTTCACACACCTTTCTCAGCTGGGGGGGGGGGGGGGTCTACTTTCTAGGGGTCACATCACAAATTTGGCCACCATAATCTCCCCACCCATACCAAATGAGGCCACAACAACTCCTGATGCAGGCGATGGACTCCTGAATTGGAAGGAGGGTAGGTAGGTAGTTGGGCCCTCCACAGCAAAAAAATCAGATCCAGGAAATTATAGACATGTAAGCTTAACATCAGTTGTATGCAAACCATTTGAGGGGTTACTAAGAGATACTATACATGACTTCATAGTAGAAAATAATCTTATTTCTCAGCATCAACATGGGTTTACTAAAGACAGGTCCTGTTTGACTAATATGCTCAGCTTTTATGAGGTAGTGAATGCTAATATGGATATTGGGAATGCTGTAGATGTGATATACTTGGACTTTGCAAAGGCCTTTGACACTGTTCCCCACAAAAGTCTGGTGCAAATGTTGAGGATGCAAGGACTGGGGAAGAGTCTGTGTGCATGGATAGGGAACTGGCTAATGGACAGAAAACAAAGATTTGTGGTCAATGGATCGTACTCAAAATGGGAGACTGTTAGCAGTGGGGTACCACAGGGGTCTGTTCTGGGTCCAGTGCTCTTCAATGTATTTATTAATGACCTAGTAGATGCAGTAGTGAGCAATGTTGCTATTTTTGCAGATGATACAAAATTGTGCAGAATCATCAATTCTCAGGAAGATAGTGTCATATTGCAACAGGATCTGGATAGGATGGCTATATGGGCACATACATGTCAGATGAAATTCAATGTTGAAAAATGTAAAGTCATGCATTTTGGACGTACTAATGGTCTAGCACCATACAAAATAAATGGGATACAGTTGGGGACATCAAACTTGGAGAAGGACTTAGGAGTACTCATCGACAACAAGTTAAATAATCGTACTCAATGCCAAGCAGCTGCAGCTAAAGCTAACAAAATTTTGGGATGCATTAAGAGGGAAATAAAAACTCGAGATGCTAGCATAATATTGCCCCTGTTAAACTCTCTAGTAAGGCAACATCTGGAATATGGAATTCAGTTCTGGGCACCACATTACAGGAAAGATATTGCAGTTTTAGAGCAGGTGCAGAGACTAGCAACAAAATTGATACGTGGGATGGAAGGTCTCACTTACCAAGAAAGGTTAGATAAACTGGGTTTATTTAGTCTAGAGAAAAGACGCCTTAGAGGGGATCTAATTAACATGTATAAATACATCAGAGGGCAATATAATAGCTTGGTGGATGAGCTTTTTGTCCCTAGGCCTTCTCAAAGGACTAGAGGACATGATCTGCGCATGGAGGAAAAACGTTTTAGCCATTTATTTAGGAAAGGGTTCTTTACAGTAAGAGTGATTAAGATGTGGAATGAATTGCCACAGGAAGTCGTTATGGCAAACTCTATACCTGCATTTAAAGGGGGCTTAGATGCTTTCCTTGTGTTGAAAGACATCCATGGCTACAATTACTAGGTAATGCCTAATGATGTTGATCCAGGGATTTTATCTGATTGCCATCTGGAGTCGGGAAGGAATTTTTCCCATTAGGGGCTAATTGGACCATGCCTTGTAAGGGTTTTTTTTCGCCTTCCTCTCGATCAACAGGGATATGTGAGGGAGCAGGCTGGTGTTGTACTTTATACTGGTTGAACTCGATGGACGTATGTCTTTTTTCAACCAAAATAACTATGTAACTATGTAACAGCTCTGACCTGTTTCCCTATAGTTACACCCTTATGTATGGATTAAAAAAACTAAACAAAAACAACTACAGTACTTATGTGGCATTGAAGTTGCTGTCTAGGCAGTTGCTCAATGCAGAAATGTAATGAGAGACTGCATATTTTTTAATTTATTATAGTCAAAGTAGAAAAAAGGATGAAACATAGTCAGACAGCCATAGAGAATCAGTTTATTCAATGTAAAAAAAAAACAAAAACAAACAATCAGTGTAAATAACAAACCTTATTCTAAGAAGACAAACGTAAATAATAATGACTAAAATGACTCCTTGGAGAATTTCAGACGTAGTGTTTTCTAGTAAAGTGAACCTGTCTTGGTTCAAGTTCTTCATAAAGCTCATTCCTATAGTGTGTTGCACTACACGAGGAACGGAGATTGTGAGAGACGTGTTCTGTGCTCTGCACTTTCCTATCATAGTTTGCATCCATGTGGTGTTTTACCTAGGAAAGTAAATACAAATAATAATTACTCAAATCAGAAAGCTTTGATGTCTAGTCACAGATGTGTATTTTATGAAGTCATTTCTCCGCTGTAGTGGATGACAGACAGAGATCCAGTTCTCAATCTGCTTCATGTAGAGCTGGAACACAGACAGAAAACTGCTGAGTGCTCAGGGATGAGCAGTTTGTGGTTCTTGGTGCCAGAATAGGTAAGAATAGCTTTGCGACTTTAATACTCTGTAAATGTAATATCCTGCAGTTATACTAATGCAGCATTACACCCACAACTTAAGCACAGTTACAATTGCTACAGTCAGGGGCATAACTAGAAGTCACTGGGCCTGCAAATCTTTGGATCCCCCCCTCCATTGTCTCTCAGCCAAACCCCGCATCCACCCCAACACCCTTCAGGCACAAGTAGGCAGGCTACAAAAAGAACTTACAGATGCAAGATGATCCAGGATGGGTACCAGGAAGCACCATCCCTCTGTGGGCACTCTGAGCCCTCTGCATCTGTCTCCTTTACAGCAGCGCCTCAGGTCAGGCACAGACAGGAGGCCTTTGAGTCACAATAGTGGCCCCGCTTTATTCCTCCTTCCTCAAGAAGACAGGATCACATAATTGAGGAGGCAGTGCACAAGGAACACTGACTGCCCCCAAGTCTGGACTGGACCCGTGTCCAAGTGCCCGCTCTACTCGAGTCTTGTACCCAGCACAGCCACACAGCCAGAGTCAGACGGCAAATAATTAGTTGAAAATAAATGTTAACGTTTCCAGGCCCACCCCCCTGCATGTTAATTTATGTACATGGGCGGGCAGTGTTCCCCCTTCCCCACCGGATTGCCTCTCCAGGCCCCACCGGAATTGCAGGAGCGATTGTTATGCAGCTGGCCAGAGCTCCACTTCTTCCAAATATTTTCCATTTTAAATTGAACCTGAAAGGATATTTAACATGATGAGATAAACAATTAAATTTGGTACTAATCCCAATGTGGATTTTTCTAGGAACCCTATAATATTATATTATCATGTTCCTTGTGCTGGTTTTCATAAGAGTTAGTGTAGATTCACAGATCACACTATTGCTCTAATATGATTCCTGAGTTGGTAAACAAGTACATATCTACTGAATGCTTCTCCTAACTCCTTGCTTCTTCCTCCTGCTGTCAAAATTGCTTCTCACCATCAAATATGGGTTGAAGGTCAACTGGGAGTTTTAGCACTTAGGTTATTAACCCTAACAACCAAAATTGATTCCTTTAATTGGGAAATTATGGACTTTGGTGTGCTTTCAGCATTTTTTTTCTCCTTTTGTCCCACTGCACACAACTTTTTTCTGTATTGTACTGAGTATGTGGGGTATAAGATCATTATATGTACAGTGTGGAACCAGAAAACTTGTATCATAAATACTAGATCTAAGGCCTGTTACAATAACGGGCACTAGGGCTCTCCTCTAACACCCCCTCCCGCCCGTCACCTCCGCAGGTCAGCACACATGCGCATGCACACGCACGCACACGCCTACGCATGCCTGCCCCCCTCCATGGACCGGTCCTCCTCCAGTCCCAACGGCCGCCCGCATGCCGTGCATGCTAGTAAAAAAGCACGGACACAGGAGCACAGATGAGGATGCAGGGACACAGGGGTTTTATTATAGAAGATAAAGTGTGAATATTACTTACATATACTGTAACCATTAACTAACTTGGGACTAACAGGCTAACATATCAATGCTACACAAAGCTACACAAAGCATTTACTAATATAAAGATATTAAAACATTACCTTTGTATTTCCATATTCAGCTTGTACGGAATCATGTCCATTGTTACTGTTTGGTATTCAGAGCGACCCAGAGCACTCAGTTTTCTGTGTCATTGGTTCAGGGCTTACTGAAAACTCTGGAAATTACATTTCCAGCATCCTGGCATCCTCATAGATGTGTAGTCTTCATTACTGTGCAATGACCCATTCATTACACAGTGAAGAAGAGTACACATCTATGAGGATGCCAGGGATGCCATTCTTCTCTGTATGCACTAATTGCTCCCATTTTTCAGTGCTTGACAGAAAGTGATTCCAGTGCATTACATGGCCAGTTACAGATCACAGACAGACAAGTCCGCCTGATACAATGCCATAGATGACACCAGCCTTTTTCTAGGATCCTCTCTTGACAACATTTCTTTGGTGTCCCTACCACTCACTTTATGGATGTACCAATTTCATCTCCCCTGAAAAGTAACTTCCTCTTTCCTGTTTACTAGCATGCTGCCCCACATCTGGAATATTGCTTCTGATGTGAGATACATCTGTATGCTACACCTGCAGAATGCGGTTCCATTCACATCCTGTTCACACATCTCAAAGGATATGCACTGAGGCATACCAGGCTGGGCTGCGATTGACAGCTGACCGTGATTTCATACCACAGTGTTCCTGTCCCGTCACCACTAGCAAAGGTCAACTCTTACCATAGATAATAGTGATCCAGATTATAAAGTCATATGCGCATAATTTATTCCGAAATCACACCAGGATTTCACGCCAAGGAGGACATCCCACAAGTCTTCTCCTCCTAAGTAGTCAGATATCCCAGGGTATCCGGAGATAAAGTAAAGTGGCAGTGCATAATAATGAAAAACACTAAGTGTACTCGCTGAAGCTAAAAACTAGCATTTGAAGAGCTAAAAAAGGCAAGGCAAACATACAGATTAACATTTCAGGGGACCTTGGTTCAAACTCACGTGAAGCTATTTGGATATATGCAACATCTCTAATGAAAATTTTTTTTAACTGCACAAATCCATAGGCCAATATCCTTCTGAGAATACCTTACACAAATAGTGCATCGTGGGGGGGAGGGGGGGGGAGGGGCACAAAAACCCAATTTTCTTGTTACACTTACCATGCACAAGCTGGAATATAATTGCAAAGCACTTCCTGCAGCCATTTATCCATATGTCTACTGTATGTCATATTCAGTTACTATTATAAAGGTGTAATATAGTTTTTAGAAATGTTTCATCTCTTTGGCTTTTATTATATAGACTTATTATATAAAACACTAGACAAACCATGTATCATAATGTGTATCATAACGCTTATGTTGTCGTCTACAATTCTAATGTTAGGTTGACAACCTCAAGCAATAATATTTTAAACCATGCTATTCCCATGGCAACAGGATTTGTAGCTTACCTTGTAAAGATGTTCTCTACCAAGAACAGAAACTGAATGATCTTCAAATGCAGGACAAGGTTTATGTGTAGGTGGCTGTGGCTTGTCTATTCTATGGGGAATAGGGAATAAAATGTTACTTTTTCCAATAGTCATCATAGGACAAACATGCAGTTTATGTTCCCCTGATTCTGACAACAAGATGACTGCAAATAGTTAACAAATATGAGGATTAATATTATTATTATAAAAAGCTTATAATTTTTAAAGCCAAAATCTCTGAGGTTTTCTAAAAAATCTGAGCACTTCCCAACATAGCAAACAGTGGTAGTGCAGGCTAGTGTTCTGCTTCTATGTAGATTTTGTGCAGGGGCGGCCCCGACTGACCACCTCAAACTATGTAGTAGGTCTACGAAGTCTACAAAGACAATGGCCTGATGTGGCAAAAAGATAGCTCTCTCTTCTCTGCTCAGATTCGGATCTATTCCTTCCAAACACTGCACACAAATTTTCCAGGGATTTATCTTGAAATCTATTGAAAATCAATTAAACCACGGCATTGCACTGTTCGATGCAGTACAACCCTATGGGCCATTGATTTACCACCACTTCCGCCTCATTTGCATGAATCAAAATTTTCCGTCTGGTCTGATCGATAATTTTGATCATTTTCACCCAAAAATTAAGATTACGATCAGGCCGGGGTGTTGGAGCATAGATTTCAAGCAGATTCTGATTGGTCAAATCTACCTGGAAAATTGTAGTGTGTATGACTACCTTGAGTGTATTATCTACTGCAGAACTTTATAGCATTGTCTTAAGCATTATCTCCTGCATTCAGAGATTAAAAATATATATATATGTTGTCAGTCTGAAAGGCTCAGTGCTACAGAAACTGATTAGACTGTCAGAGAAAATAAAACTAAACACATTTACCTCTTCACACAGTTTTGTTTTTTAATAAGAGTTTGTATGCCCCTTAAATTCTATGAACACACACAGCGTCAGTCGCCACAACTCTCCGCCTTCAATGCCGCCCACTGTGCTTCCGCTAATGGGGATTTCACATGAATGGGTGGATCCAGGGGACCAGGGCACCTCCTGCTCTGGTCACCTGGACCCACTATCTATGTGAAAGATGGCTGGTTTCACTACTCTAGTGTGGCCTCCAGTGATTGGGGATTTCCCAGCGGCCATTTTAATTGCATCACTGTTTGCCGAAATTTTTAGTTTCAAAGGCAAAATTTTCGTGTTCCCAGCCTCTGCTATACAGATGCATGTTTTCATTAAATGTATACAATATGTATACAGAACTCGGAATGCAGTAACCTGTACTGCAGCTGTGTCATTTTACACAGTTTAAAAAACATTTTTCCTATGATTCCATGTTCCCACTCATCTGCTTAACATACATGCTTCACAATTAACCATGGAATTTGGCACTATTGACTTCAATGGAAAACTGAATTCGATACTTGGATCTGCCGAATTTTCGAGTTTCGAGTGTGTACTCGGAACCGCCAAATTCCGATGCCAAACTCAAAATTCGGAATCCGAGAGCTCAGCCCTAGTAACAATTATTACAAGGGTGCACAGATCTTATTTGTCAATGCACAATGAAGTCTACACAATCTATAAATGATCAGGCTGTTCCACATTCGGATTATGGAAATAAAACCATATACTGGGTGTGCATGCCTGCTCCTTCATTGATTTACTGTGGCCGCCTAAAAGTGAGGGTTTCTGCTTATACTTGCTGTTTGTAGGTGGGATGGGCATGCTACTCTGGGGTTTTAGTCGGCTCTTTCTTTACAATGGCCTCAATTCACAAAGCATGTACGCATACATACGGTAATGCTGAGAACAGCTGATTTAACCTTCCCAAATTCCAATTCACTAAACCTATTACCGCACAGAACATTAGAATTACTGACTAGTGAGGTAAATTACCGACTTGTGCGGTAAATGCCTCAGGAAATGTCAAGAAATTGCAATTCACAAAGATTTATGCATTCGGTAAATTGGTAAAAAGTGTTTGATATTTTACTCCAGCTCTTATCAGCCAATGACTCACTTTTTCCAAGTTCTCTCTGTGCGGTAACTTAGAAAGACAGCCTTTAGGGAGAACCACACAACCCTGCTTCTCACGCTGATTTGATGCAACAGGGTATTGGGTGGGTCTTCACGCTCACAGACAGAGGAAGGTGACATTTTTTGAGCCTTTTCTGCATCCCTTTAGATGTGAAAATCTGTATTCTGGCATGCAGAAGAGCTCCCCCTGGTGGCTGCAGCACATCTAAAGGGATGTCAGAGATGCACTGGATGGAAAATCCCTGACTTGTACACACAGCTCCCTTCTGACCTGCTCCACGCTGGTAAGTGACACTTACTGAGCAGGGCGTAGTGAATGGAGGCATGGTTGTTTGGTAAATTACCGAAATTCTGCCTTATGCGGGAAATCTTTAGTTAATTTTGGGAAAAAGTGTAAAATACTGAGTGCTGTATTTTACCGACCAAAATGGTTTTACCCTTATTGAATTGAGGCCACTATAAAACTGCACTTCAGTACAAAAAATACAACAACTATATATCAAATGCCATTGCAAAGCAAGCCATTGAATATTGTTAAATTGACACACTTGTTTAGTATGCGGGGACTGGTCAGTCAGGTCTTAGCGACTTGGGGCTGGATAAGGTAGTGGCAGTTGGGAGTAATCAATTCCATCTCAGTAAAAGTGCCCATTACCGGTACAATTTTTCCTTCAGATTTGATCTTTCAATGCATTTTTATGATCAAATTCTATAGAAAACTGTGCTGTGTGTGGTGCAGATCGTTGTGAAATGATTCTTTGGTCGATAGGAAAAGATATTGATCTAAAAGGTGGATTTTACGATTGAATAGGAATGTAAAAGCCTTCTTAAAACGTTCCAGTAATGGGAAAAATCGTTAATTGCCTTCCGATGAGTTTTGATCGTATAAATCGTGTCAAAAGATCGAATCTGAAGGAAAAATCGTACCATTAATGGATGCTTAACAGCTGGCAGTAATACAAATGAGCTTTTGCACTGAAGCTTTACGAGAGGACCAATGGAGTGATTAGGGAGACGACACCACAATCACACGTATGCTAGAGTAGCTTGTTATACCTGAAAATAATGGAAATGGTTTGAAAGGGATTTTTTCTTTGTAGAAGTCGGCGATGCGCTTTAGTGGCCAATAGATTATAGAATGAAGTAATGCGCAGTTACATTGTATGCAGTCAGTGAGATAGCCACAACATGTATGCTCTGAATCACCTCCATCCAGAGTTTATGTAGCTATGGATGAGAACCACAAACAAGTCATTAATGTCCATTGCATTATATAGCAGCATTAAAGATACTTACACTGTATTGAAATATGAGGCTTGCCTTTGTGGATTCAGCAGTACTATCAAGAAAATCGTCAACAGAAAAAGCACTAGGGCTGCTACAATTATTGCTCCAGCCACAGCGAATGAGGTCATATCCTGTAAGGGGTGATCTGTAAATTGACATGCTAAATGTTACTAAAGTAAATTTTTCTAAGTGTCATCTTACAGTTTCATTGCTATGACTATTTGTCATTGTAACCAATTCTTTGGTTTTCACAATCTTTACCTGTAGTATTTTTTCTAAGGCCTGGTTTCCACTTGTGAGTTTTGTGTCAGATTTTTCTCTCAGAAAATTCACATTGATTTGGCAACTAATGGTAGTGAATGGGGCGGTTTCCATACAATGCGAATTTTCGTGCCCGTGAAAAAATCTGACGTCCTGCATCATTTTTTTGGACATCGTGCACGATTCGCGTACAATGCTTTAAATCGACGTTCTTTGCGCGAAAATTCACATTAGATCCATGGTTACAGGAAGTTGTCAGCAGTCATGACTAGCTGTTACTAGGCAGATTAAGTTATATTTAACTAGTGCAAATTTTGTCGTACGAAAATCCGCATAAAAATTTACATGTGAATTTTCACCAAGCAGAAAAATCTTATACGTTTTTTTTGCAGGCGAAAATGTCACGCTACAGTGGAGACGTAACCTAAATCTGTAAATACTGTACATTTATTGCAGCACCTACCTGTTAAGTAACTTTGTAGCTAGCATCCCTGGAAGACACTAACTGTATGGAGTATGCATGTTCCCTGCCATGTTTAAGTGAGTTTGGATTTTTCCCTATTGTTGGTAGATTGCCACCAACATATATAAAAAAAAGCACTAAATGAATATTTGTGAATGTACTTTAGCAGGATTCACCCTTTCCTTCCTCACGTGACAGCCCACACTACTATCCTCCATTGCCCGAGAGATACCTGCAAAATCACAGCATTCATTAACCACTTCTGCCTCAGCTACAAGCCAGTTAGTGTTAATAAGTTAATGGTAAATGCATCTCAACAACATACGGCGTAACTGTCCACGTCTTCATGCTGTAAGTTTTCCAGCACTTGTGTCTTTTAATTACGTGCCTCTGATGTGATACATTTCATTACAAGTGAGAATCCATTTTAAGACAGAACCTAGCAAAATTACAAACTGGCAAAGACAGTTAACCCTTTGCACACTCACATCCAAAGGTTCATACAAAACATTCATAGAAATCAATCATCCAGGAACCACTTCTATCCCAGGTGTCCACCAGGTGTACCCTAGGTGTCCACCTGGCTTTTTTTTTGTAGGAATTGGTGGTGGCTAGTGTCACGTAAGCAAGCGCCGGTCTGGCGTGAAACGGCTGTAGTGCCGTCCGTTCTTCCCCTGGTCACCTTCCCCCTGCACACCTCTACACCATCTGCAATTCAGGTTTGACGTTACTTTTTCTTCAATGTCAATGCTGTTCGATTTCTGGCTGAAGGACTAAATAAAAGCATTTAAAGAGACAGGTGCACAGTGATTTCTCTATGTGCTAGTGTCAACTAGGCCCCTAGTCTCCCTTCAGGCCCTAGACACCTGCCTAGGTTTGCCCTGTGGATGATCTGGCTCTGATCCCTACCGCTAACTCAAATAACTCGGGGCCAGAGTTAGGACACGTATGAATACTGGCCTACCACTGTGAGGTGTAGGCGGCTATGCAAGATAATTTATTATTTTGTACTAAGACCCCAACTTTTAACTTAGCTGTGGGTCCTGGATGATTGATCTCTGTGAATGCATTTGTATGAACATTTGCAGGCGATTGGGCAAAGGGTTAACGGTCTTTTCCATTTTGCTGGCCACACCCCCTTTAGCACCTCCTTAATAACTTATTTAAATGTCCTAACTTGAGGCAATGTGCCTGGATTTACCAGTATGTGTTTTTTCTTCAAAATTACATCTAAACTACCCATCTAATTAGCATGTGGTTAATAATGTACCGTATTTTTCGGACCATAAGACGCTCCGGACCATAAGACGCACCTAGTTTTAGAGGACAAAAATCAGGGGAAAAAAGATATACTATATCTGGTACATCCATTGTGCAGGGGGTCTTATGGAGCTTCTCCCCCTAAGCTGTCTCTATCTAAACTACACTGCCCAGCTACACTGCTGCTCCCATTGTCTACACTAATCCCTGCATACACTAACTGATGCATACATTAAACACTGCAAGTGCAGGCCTTTATCACCTCTCCAGCCAGCCCCCAGCGGTAGTCCTCCATCTGCTTCTCGGAGCTGGGGATCAGAGAAACTGCAGGCTGAGTCATGACCCACTTGTAGAGTGCCCAGTGGATGTTCGGAGGGGTATCCCATGAGGAGCATACCCATACGCCAGGAATATGCCCAGGAGGAGTATCTCCATGTGCCCAGAAGGATGCCCATATGTCAGGACTATGCCCATATGCTCATAAGGAGTATGTCCATGTGCCCTTAAGGATAGCCATATGCCAGGAGTAGGTCCATGTGCCCAGAAGGATGCCCATATGCCTGGAGAATGTCCATATACCCAGGGGGATTATGGTATGTCCATGTGCCCAGGAGAAGTTTGCCAATATACCCAGGAGAAGTATGGTATGTTCATCTGACTAGAAAGAGTCTTGTATGCCCAGTCCTATGCCAATGTGCCAGGAGGCGGATGCCCAGCGGATGGTCCGATGTGCGCGAGTTTCCGGCTACCTGGAGAGAGGCAATGTCCCAGTGAGTAGGCAGGAGGCTTAGATCAGCATTCTGTCCCCAGCCGGTGCAGTGTAGGACGATCGGACACCGCACCGGCACGCTCTGATCGCTGTCATTTCCTGGTCCTGAGACGGGACTTCTTTATCCCGCCCGCGGAGATATCGCGGCCAATAGAAATGGAGTCCATTTCTATTGGCCGTAATACCTCCGCGGGCGGGATTAGAAGTCCCGTCTCAGCCAATGAGAAAACACTTCAGACCGGCAGCCAATCCAGGAGGGGGGTGTTGCTGGAAGCGCGGCCACGCAGACCAGGAGGACCGGGAAATGACAGCGATCAGAGCGTGCCGGTGCGGTGTCCGATCGTCCTACACTGCACCGGCTGGGGACAGAATGCTGATCTAAGCCTCCTGCCTACTCACTGGGACATTGCCTCTCTCCAGGTAGCCGGAAACTCGCGCACATCGGACCATCCGCTGGGCATCCGCCTCCTGACATACGGGCATCCACATCGGCATATACCATACTTCTTCTGGGCATACGGGCAAACTCCTCCTGGGCACATCAGCAGGGCACTCTTCGGGTCTAAAACCTGTAGTCACTCAACCTGCACCAGCCTGAGAACTCCCGCTGCATGAAGAGGTGACGCTTTCACTGTGCTCTGCACTTGGGGACACTGCGAGGGGGAGCATATTTTGCACATTCGGACCATAAGACGCACTGAGTTTCCCCCCCCCCCACTTTTGGGGGAGAAAAAGTGCGTCTTATGGTCCGAAAAATACGGTACATTAAAACATTTAAAAAAAGACTAAATGCCAAAGGTTTTCCCTCTATTCTTGGTAGTGCAACGTAGTAGAACATTTGCTGAACATTTGACAATACAATCTGTGACCCTGCTTGGGACATTTCTAATCATTTTATGATAGTGCCATAGTTGGCATCTACACAAAAAGATGAATTCCAAAATGTTATAGCTGCCATGCAGGAATTAGAGATACATCTGTAAAAAATGCACATGTTCCAGTAACAACTGTCAAAAATGGGTAAATCCCCTCCTATTATTTAGATTTGCTCCACCGTCCTGTCATATGCCTTGCAAAGAACGGAGGGGAAATCTGCCTAGAAAGGACACCAGCAACAGATACACATGACATTACTAGTGCTTAATTCACTCACTGTGCTCCTTAAAGTTTTATTTGAGTTATCGGTGCACTATACATTACCTGTCCGAGTCCGCTGCTGGCTCTGTCCATACATGCACCCCACGTGTTTGCCGGCGTACATGTGGGGTGTGTGTATGTAGGACGGCGCCTCGAGCCAGCAGCGGACACGTAATGTATAGTGCACCTGGCACGGGGGGGGGGGGGGGGCACATTGCCCATTAGGGGAGACCGCATCGGGGGTTTCTTTGCTTGTCCCGATATTGCTCGCCATTACCGTCATACACCCGATCTAGCAAGTCAACCATACATTTTGCATTTTGTGTGACCGAACTAATTTCAGCCCAAAATAGGTCACAGTCAATTAATTAGGCATGCACTAGGCGGCACAGATTTTAATCCGATTAGATTATAATAATAAAAGTTTGAGGTTTTGGAAAATGTATTAAAAATAAAAAAGCCTTTGCCATGAAACTCAAAATTGAGCTAAGGTGCATCCGGTTTCTCCTGATCATACTTTAAATGTTTATACAGCTTAATTGGAGTCAACCTGTGGTAAATTCAGTTGATTGGACAGGATTTGATTAGGCACATACCTGTCTATATAAAAGGCTCCACAATTGACAATTCATGTCAGAGTACAAACCTAGCATGAAGTCAAAGGCATGGTCTGTAGACCTCAGAGACAGAATTGCCTCAAAGCAAAAATCTGGGGAAGGTTACAGAGAAATGTCTGCTGCTTTGAAGGTCCCAATGAGCACAGTGGACTTCATCATGCATAAGTGGAAGAAGTTCAAAACCACCAGGACCTTTCCTACAGCTAGCCAAATATCTAAAGTGAGCAATCAGGGGAGAATGGCCTTAGTCAGGGAGGTGACCAAGAACCTGATGGTCGCTCTGTCAGAGCTCCAGGAGTCCTCAGTGGAAAGCAGAGAACTTTCCAGAAGGACAACGATCTCGAGAGCAACAGGCCTGTATGGTAGAGTGACCAGACAGAAGCCACTCCTTAGTAAAAGGCACATGGCTGCCCACCTGGAGGTTGCCAAAAGGCACCTAAAGGACACTCAGACCATGAGAAAAAAAAATCTCTGGTCTTATGAGGCAAAGATTTAACTCTTTGGTGTGAATGCCAGGCGTCATGTTTGGATGAAATCAGGCACCTCTCACCACAAGGCCAGAACCATCGGTACAGTGGAGCATGGTGGTGGCAGCATCATGCTGTGGGGATGTTTTTTCAGCAGCAGGAACTGGGAGACTAGTCAGGATAAAGGGAAAGATGACTGCAGCAATGTACAGAGACATCTAGCATGAAAAACTGATCCATTGCACTCTTGAACTGAGACTGGGGCGTCTGTTCATCTTTCAGCAGGACAACGACCCTACGCACACAGTAATGATATCAAAAGAGTGGCTTCAGGACAACTCTGTGAATGTTCTTGAGCGACCCAGCTTGTAATGCTGGGGGGGGCATACTTTGACCACCCAGCGCAACAAGGCTAAGTAGCTGGATAATGGAAGAGGCTCCACAGATGGACACAGGAGTAATGAACAAGGGAGCAAGATTGGTCTGAAATGGGAGGCAGACTTTTATGCCGGCATCAGCCAATGGATGCAGGTATGCAAATTCCCACACAGCTGAATGATAATCACTCAATCTTAAGCTGACTTTATTACCATTTGCTAGCTGAAAGACTATCATAACAAATGCATGCACTACTATGCAACAACATGCATGCAGGAAATCCAGGGCTTTCTGGCTGCAGTTCAAATCAGCAAACCATGGGAGGAATCCTGACAGCATACTGAACTGCTCTGAACTGCAGAGTGATTGCAAAGGACAATGAGACTCACTGGGAATGCGCAACTGAATGCAAGCAGACAAATCAGAACTGCTCAGTTGCAGCTCCACTGCAAGCGACAGAACATGCTACAGGAGAGATCCTGACACAGCTAGAGCCCAGACTTGAATCCAACTGAACCTCTCTGGAAAGATCTTAAAATGGCTGTGCATTGACGCTTCCTATCCAACTTGATGGAGCTTGAGAAGTACTGCAAAGAGGACTGGGCGAAACTGGCAAAGGATAAGTGCCAAACTTGTGGTATCATATTCAAAAAGACTTGAAGCTGTAATTGCTGCCAAAGGTGCATCAATAAAGTATTGAGCAAAGGCTGTGAAGACTTCTGTATGTACATGTACTTGGGGCTAATTGGACCATGCCTTGTAAGGGTTTTTTCGCCTTCCTCTAGATCAACAGGGATATGTGAGGGAGTAGGCTGGTGTTGTACTTTGTTCTCTGGTTGAACTCGATGGACGTATGTCTTTTTTCGACCAAAATAACTATAACTTTGTGATTTTTTTTGTTTTTTTTTTAATAAAACTTGCCAACACCTCAAGTAAACTTTTCTCACAGAGTCACTATGGGGTGTTGAAAACATTGAATTTAAAGTGAACCTTAAGCTGACAGAAAAAAAAATGAGTTTTACTCACCTGGGGCTTCCCTCAGCCCCCTGCAGCTGATCGGTGCCCTCGCTGTGTCCCTCCGATCCTCCTGTCCCCGCCGGCGGCTACTTCCGGTTTCACCATCACCAGCCGTCAGGCTGGGAACGCGAGTGATTCTTCGCGTTCCCAGCCACAATATCGCCCCCTATACTGCTATTGTGGCAAGGAAGGCCGCAATAGCAGCATAGGGGGAGATATTGTGGCTGGGAACGGGAAGAATCACTCGCGTTCCCAGCCTGACGGCCGGTGACGGCGGATCGGAAGGACACGGCGAGGGCCCCAGGTGAGTAAAACGTTTTTTTTTTTTGTCGGCTTAAAGAAAACCTGAATTGAAAATTAAGTCAAAATAAGCATACACAAGTCATACTTACCTCCCGTGTAGTATACTCCTCAATCTCTTTCTCCTCTCCCACGTCCTGTTTGTCCACTGTGATCAAGGGAATTCTCCAGCCTCCATTTTGAAAATGGCCACTACCCCGTAACAGCTTTCTGGTCAGCACACTGTTAAACTGTAACATCGTCCACTTGAGCCATGGGGAAACATGGACATTACCGGGCACATCAGTTGTCCACTCAGACAGCAACTGATATATAACTGACAGCAACTGATATATTTCAGTTCTGACAAAATGTTGTCAGAACTGGATGGGATCATTGTCAGAAGAAAATGGTGAGCTTCTGAGAGGAACTGATGGCAAGGTAACTATGTAATGTTCATTTGAAGTTACCTCATGTGTTTATTTTAAACAATTTTACTCAGTACAGGTTCTCTTTAAGTGTCACTTTAATCCATTTTAGAATAAGGTTGTAACATAACAAAATGTGAAAATACACACACACACACACACACACAGACACACACACACACACAGACACACACACACACACACACGCAGGCACACACACACACACACGCAGGCACACACACACACACACGCAGGCACACACACACGCAGGCACACACACACACACACACGCAGGCACACACACACGCAGGCACACACACACACACACACACACACACACACACACACACACACAAACACACACACACACACACACACACACACACACACACACACACACACACACACACACACACACACACACACACACACTTCACGAATTGACACAGATAACTGGAATTTAAATCATTTAATAAAAATTTATTTCACAAATTCATAGTAAAACATTGCTTAACAAGCAATAAAGTCAACACAGCACCCACCCACATTTTGCAAGAATAACAAATTATTTATCATAGAGACATAATTCACCTTAGCAAATCATAAAAAAGGTAAACTGAAATCAAGTTACATTAAAAAAAACTGAATCATAAAATTACATCCTAACACTTACCAGAAGCGCAAGTAAAATATTTTTTTTTTATATTTGTATAAAAGTTCACATTTTATTCTGTTTTTTCTAACCTTCAAATATGTTATTGCAGATAAAATTAAGAGCACTGTTCTGAACGGATTTTACAATCTAATACATCTCTGTACCTACATTTTTTGGTTGATTTAAAAAATTTACACATCCCTGAAAGCAGCAGGCAGCATGTAACAAATATTTATGCTCGTACATAAAATCCAAAGTATAAAATACAGAAAAAATAAGCAACTTATTACAAAACTATAAACACATATTTTCAGCAGTATTCTACAATAAAAATAAAAAGGCTTCAAAAAATAGTACTTAAATATCAAAAGTCTGAAGCAAACACAAAATTATCAATAGTACCAGTTCAGGATTTTAATATATCAAAAATGTGATTAAAGCCAATTAAAAGTCTGCATGTGTTACTAATCCACTGATTTGACTCATCAAAATGGACACTAGTAAGCGTGTGTCCGTAAAAATCATCTACTTGTATAACCGCTTCTAAAAATAATTCGCTACCCCAAAAAAAATATTTTTATAGCACCTACAAATTTACAAAGTTTACATAAAAGAACAACAAAATACAAAGTCTGGAAGACTTGAGACAGGAAAATAGCTGTGCTCCAATTTATAGGGAAAAAAAAGTTCCAAAGCTAATTACGGTTTGTTATTTTTGTATATTTGTAGTCAGGGAAGATTTTAACAGTTGTGAATCATTTACCATTCATATGGGATAATAGGAAACACTGCAGTATAATTCGATTCAGTTTCTACATGACCTCATCAATGAAAGTATTAGTAAAGTGAACCTGTGCATTTTAAAATACCTGTCAAACAGCAATTAAAAAAAAACCCTTCATAGTTGCAGAAGCATAGCTACACTTCCTGCACACAATCTACAAAGCAATGTGTGTTAAATGTGCAATGAACTGGGCCTTGCATATGCATGCACATTTATTCCAGCATATGGGCTGCACTTAGTGAAGTACAGAACTCCCCAAGGACAAATCTATACACAGTCATTTGGTTATTGATTTGGCCCCATAAGAAGCTGCACATCTTTCCGAGAAAAATGATGTTGCTGGACAGATGCTGGGGTTGGTTTCTTAAGATGGTAGGGGGTAGGTAACTTTAATATAATATACAGATTCCTTATAGAGATCAACCACAATCATGCCCCATCACGGTTAAGCAGGAGGCTGAGTCATGATTGGTAATGATATAGATATACTACCATTCAGGAACTGTCAGGATTCTGGCTAGAACACGGCGCTGTTTTAATATATGATCAGAGGTTTCATCGTCGCTAATAGGTCATGTGCTGTTAGAAACTTAAAGAAAATCAGAGGTGAAAAAAAAAAAATCTTGACTTACCTGGGGCTTCTTCTGGCCCTTTGAAGTCTAATAGATCCAGTGCATACATTCCATTCCCCCCCCCCCCCCCCCATGGTCCTGTTTTCCCTTTTGGAAGCTTGCTGACCCAGGTCGGGACATAGGCTTCAGTGCGTGCACCCACCACAATAGCACTCCTGTCGCTGGGAGCATACTGCGATTACAGTGGGTGTGTGCATGCACAGAAGCTCATGATCCAGCCTGGGTCCTGGGCTTCGGCAAGTGAAAGCAGGACAATGGGAGAGAATGGCACATCTGTGCAGGATCTAAAAGACTTCTAGGTGCTGGAAGAGGTACTGGAATAATTAACTGAAAGTTATGTGTAGAGTAATCAAGAGAGAACTTCTACATGAATGCAGCCAACCAATATTTGTAGCACAGTAATAGCAACAGTCAGTCATTTGTGGGCAGGCAGAGTGCTGGTCACAACGTTATTTTTTTAAGCCACGCTAAGTTCTGCATAAGTCTACTGAACATAAGTGTGAATATGAAAACCAAGCTGCCAAATGGTGGCTGTTATGTATGCACTAAGTACTCTGCCGTTTAACTCATCTTTTCATAAAAGTTCTTGAGATACCTAAAATAGATCACATTTAACCAATACAGTTATAGTAATAGTGAACACATGAATACTAGTTCTAACTTGAGCAGCAAACACCTCCTGTGGGCAATTAAGAGGTCTTGTTTCAATTCAGAATCATAACATTTCAATAAGAAATATTATGAGTTTAAAGCCATATACTTCCCTTTATTACATACAAATTATGTTTGGGTTGTACTAAAAATTGTATATATAAACAACCAATAACATTAATGAAAGGATAAAACAAAGCCAACCACAACACTGATGAATGTAAAAGCAAAAGTACCATCACATAAAGATGCAAAGAAAAAACTGCAGAACACTTTAGAAGTGTAGAAGAATACTCTAGATCCCTTTCTGGATTTGTCCTTTAATAACCTACACACATCATTGCATTCATTTACAGTGATTGCTTTCTGATATTCACCCAACTATAACTGTAGGCAGAGAAGAGTCCCTGGTTAAACCCATAGCGCAAATCTTACAGTATTATTTCAAGGAGCAAAACTATCAAGCAAATATGTAACCCATGTGGAATAAGAGTGTGCCTCTGCATTTAAAGGGTAATCTTTCAGAAAGATAGTAGTAGAGAAAAAAAATAGATTAACAAATGATTGATACTTGCCGTGTTATTCATTAATGTTGTTTGATCATCCGTGAGCCAGTCTCCTGGTCAACATCTTTACTGCTGGCAGGCATGAAAAAACCTGAACAGCACAAACTGACCTTATCCATATGAAAAACTCACTAACAAATGTGATAAGCTAAAAGGTTTTATTTTCTATGCACAGAAGGTGGTACTGCTTGCTTGGCAACAGCATGTTATCTCCCACAATGCAATGGGGTGTACAGCCAGGGAACTGTCATAGTCAAGGCTCCTCACCTCAATACTAGCCACACAGATGTCCCCGGAGAACTAATACACAAAAAGTAAATATTTCTGGTGGGAAAAAGGATTTTGGCTACAAATTGGAATGAAGTTCAATCCCGTGTTAAAGCTGCTCTTTAAAGCCAGTAACCAAGTGACAAGGTCTCCTTTCTTGGATTCAGCTGATGGAATACAACCAAGCTGGACTGCCGCCGGCCGTGTTAAAGAATAATTCCACTTTAGTACAAAAGTATGTATAACATATGATCTCTCTACACAAGCCATTTTGTAACTCAATGCCATTAAATTATCTTTCAGCTTCCCTCTGTAGAAACTATAATTTTGAAGGGACACTTGATGTATTGGCAACAGTATATGGCATGGTGAAGAAGATACCCACAATTCTCCTGGTTTATAAGTCTGCACAAGTCAGGAAGTAAACTTTACTCATAACTTTACACCGCTACACTGCAGTGACAAACTATGGAGGAGGGATCATACACATCTATGGGGAGGCAGAGTATGTGTATGCAGCTGTTGGAGTAATCATTCCATCTCAGTAGCAGCTGACAGCAATACAAGGCAGCTTTTCCAGTATGATCTAATTGGCTTCTGACACTATCCATCAATTTAAAGAGACACTGAAGCGAGACTAAATCTCGCTTCAGGTCTTATATATAGCAGGGCACGTGTGCCCCTGCTAAAACGCCGCTATCCCGCGGCTTAACGGGGGTCCCTTCACCCCCAACCCACCCCCCGCAAAAGATGGTCGGAAAATGGTCGCTGGCTGTCTCTCTTCCTGGAGGCAGGGCTAACTGCTGCAGCCCTGCCTCCCAGCGCGTCTATCAGACGCGCATCGCCGCCTCTCCCCCGCCCCTCTCAGTGAAGGAAGACTGAGAGGGGCGGGGGAGAGGCGGAGATACGCGTCTGACAGACGCGCATGGGGCAGGGCTGCGGCGGTTAGCCCTGCCCCAACCAGGAAGCGCTCCCCCGCTGCACGGAGGGGGTTTGGGGGGACAGGGACCCCCGCTAAGCCGCGCTATAGCGGCGTTTTAGCAGGGGCACACGTGCCCCTGCTATATATGAGGTCTGAAGCGAGATCTATTCTCGCTTCAGACTCTCTTTAAGCCAATGGGACTGGCTCACAGTGATCATGCAGTCAGGAGCCAATTAAATTGGCTCCTGACCTGCTCACAGAGCTCTGCCATCATATAAATAGCAGGGCGACTGTGGCGGGTGCAGAGTGGCAAGATTGGAGGGGAAAGTTGAAATCTACGACCTGTCAGAACCGCGCAGCCACCTGCAGGACGTAGATTTCAACAAAAGTGGCCCGGAAGAAGTGAAAGTATAAAGTATGGGGGGAGGGGGGTGACAAACAAATGTGCTTGTATGCATCTATCCAGGCATTTAAAGGCATTTAATAGCATACTAATACAGGCATTGTTATGTCTGAAAATGTCACTATACATGTACAATGCAAAGGGGGTGCTTCTCCACAAATGATTGCATGAAACTTAAATGCAGTATGATACAATTACATTGAACCCTCTAACAATGCCCTAATACACCTCGTGTGTACTGTACCACTTCAGTAGGTGAAAAGTTTACAACAGCATTTTTGGGACTCTGAATATATTGAGGAGAATGTTACATTCTACTTTGTCTTAAAAATATAAAATGTGGCATTCCTGTCTTACACCACAAAAGAAAATTAAAAATCTTTACACAATTATAATTGCACGGGAACTGAAAAACATAACAATGTCATACTTATTTACCTGTCCATTTTAAGTATGTGTATTGATTTATTCCAAATGAATTCAAGTTAAATGTCCGTCAGTGAAAACCAGACCAGATGCTCGCTATGTACAGTGAATACCATTGTAATGCAGCTGGTCCGTATCTGACACGCTAAATGTCACGTTGAGCACATGAGGGTTTGCATGACAATCTTACATCTAGGCTATTTGAGCTTTAGTTTTGAAGACGCAAGGGTGACTGTGGTACACAAGCTCATGAATAGGATATTACACAATACATTCTCCATTGCTGAAGGTGGAAAAACATTGGGGCCGATTCATGAAGCTGCGATAGCAGCGCGAGCTCCGTAACAGCACTGCGCCCTAAATTCAAGGCTGTAAGGCTGCTCGCTCTTGCAGCTTAGCGTGCCTTCCTTAGTTACGCGCATTGCTTACATAGCAATGCGTGTTCCTTTAAATGCAGGGGGGGCTGTTGAGAATCAGCCCCATTGTGTTATGTCTGCTTCTGCTTCTCTAGTTGAGAAGCATTGGCACCAGTTACAAGCAATATAATAAAGAAGTAAATGTAAGGCTCCACATATGACTTATTGAGGATACAAGCATAACTTTTTCCAATATGGATCATTGTTTTATTTGACAAGTAGATGCTTTAACATTATATTTAGTACTAAAATTACATTAAAACAAGGTTTACATTTTTAATCAGGAAAACTCAAACTTTTATAAATGAAAAGATACCAGAGGTGAAAATATTGGGGTTTTTACTTGCCCGGGGCTTCTTTCAGCCCCTGTAGGCTTGTATGTCCCTCGCTATCCTCCTGTTCCTCCTCCTCACTCAGCTGTAAGACCCAGTACAGCAGCAGAGTTGCCCAAGCAGCACAGTACTGGCCAGGCGGCGTGTATCTCTGTTCGTGCCCCTATTGCTGGAAGCGTTCTGCACAAGTGCTGCTTGCTGTAGTGCACATGGGCACTCCTGGCCACAGGATTGCGCGTGAGGACATGTGCTGCCGGGCCAGCGCATGTGCAGTATTGTGCGACTCACATGCTGTACCAGGCTGAACATCTGAGTGAAGAAGACGACTGAGAGGACAGTGAGGGGCATACAAGCCTACGGTGGCTGGAAGAAACCCCAGGTAAGTAAAAGAACAGTATTTCATTTCATCTCTAGTATCCTTTAAACTTCATGTTCTGAAATCTTACCTGATAGGGCTGGTGCACACCGAGCGGCTTTTTGGGCGTTTTCAGATCCGCTTGCGGCTGCGGATCTGCTTGGTCAATGTATCTCAATGGGGTGGTGCACACCAGAGCGGCAGGCGTTTTGCAGAAACGAAAAATGCCTGGGTGAGGCATTTTTTGGATTTCGGATGCGTTTCTGCCCCAATGTTAAGTATAGGAAAAACGCAAACCGCTCTGAAAAACGCCTGTTTAGAGCGGTTTTGCAGGCGTTTTTGTTACAGAAGCTGTTCAGTAACAGCTTTACTGTAACAATATATGAAATCTACTATACTGAAAACCGCAGCAGCAATCCGCAAAACGCTAGCAAAACGCCTCATAAAAATAAAAAAAAGCGTTTAAAAATCTGCTAGCGTTTTGCGGATCTGCTAGCGGGTTTTGGTGTGCACCAGCCCTTAATCTGAATCTCACGTTTTGAAACCAGAAGATATGTTACAAATTAAGGAAAAGAGTGGGGGGTAGGTGGAGGAAAGCAATATTTTTAAGGTTTTTAATCGTACTAGTTTACACAAAATACATTAAAACTACTATATATTCCTATTATATAACCTTGCATGTGAAGTAATGAAAACAGGCAAAAACAGCTTAAAGGAAGTCTGAAGCTTCTAGAAAAAAATAAAAAACAGATGCTCACCTAAGGAGAGGGAAGGCTCTGGGTTTCCTCCCGGTGTCCTCATTCGCTCACAGGCTCCTCCGTTTGAATCTCCTGCCACGGGTGACTTTGGCAGTCTTTGGAAGCACTCGGGCTCCCGAAGACTGGCGGCTTTGTACTGCGCACACGCGAGAGAGGGTGCTCAGGCTAGTGCAGTACGGAGCAGCCGTCTTCAGAATCCAGAGTCCTTTTGAAGACTGCCAAAGACCACCCAACGTGGAAGAGAGCAGTCCACGACTGAACAGTCATGGACTGCTAATGGGCTAAAGGGGAGCCTGAGGGGGAACGCAGAGACTGGGAAGGCGCTATAGAACCCAGAGCCTTCTGTCTCCTTAGGTGAGCATCTGGTTTTCATTTTACTTCAAAATCCCTTTAATCAATAAGCATTGAGAGAACAAAAAGCAAACAGAGAATTTGACTGCACACTTGCACAGCATCTTGCTTTCTATACAACCAACTCCTGTCAAAATAATGATTTGCAATGTTCTGTGAAGCAGGTTTAGAAACAACTAATTGGGTCAATATGACCTAACATTACAGATTTGAGAGTATATAAAACTGCATGATATGCAATATAATTTAAGTGCATGTACATTCCCAAACACAAGCTAAAGCAAAGTTGTCCAACACATAATATGGAGTACACATTTTCTTTTGCAACAGGAACCCTTTGGCATTACTACTACGTTTGGTACCTTGATGTTGCATACAACCCCCCCCCCCCCCCCCAAAAAAAAAAAACCTAACAATAATAGAAATGTATATTTACAAGCAGGTACTTTGCCACCATTTGTACAACAAACCTCCACAGTAGCTTTAGGCCAAGGTCACACTATGCCCACTGCATAATGCTCACACTACAGTGCCGGCGTAACATAATACGCACTCTGCATGTTAAAATGCACGTTATTTTCAAATTATTAACAACTTAGCTATGTACCGTACTATAGAAAGTGCATTGAATAGCGTGATTCGTTACAATGCAGAGATGTGAACTTGCCCATGCAACTGTATAGGCAGGGAATTCACATGCAGTGCCACAGCACATACTGTAAACATCCGTGAAAGTGTTTGTACAGGAAAAAAAACCCATCAGGGGGACCAGGGCTGTGGAATCTGAGTGGGAGTTGTGGACTCGGAGCAATTTTTGGGTACTTAAAGCGGAATATAACCCTGCATTTCAACTTTGCTCTAAAACATTATTTACAGTATATTATATTCAACCAGCATTTTTCTTTTTTTACTAGAACAGCATTGGAAGGGTTACACAGGGCTTTAAAGTTCCTGGAGATTTCTGCAGACGCATCCGAAGCTGAAATAGATACATTTTGTTTACATAAATGTATCTAAGTGTTGAATGTGACTCATCTCTCTGACTGAGAAGGAGCTTGGAGGACAGCCAAAGAGTGTGTAACATTTATCAATAGATACATATAACTAAATAGAATGTATCTATCTGAACTTCTGCATATCTCTCCACGGAACTTTAAACCTCTGTGTTTAACCCTTCCAATGCTGGTCTAGTAAAAAAAAAATGCTTTTTGCATATAATATGCTGTAAATAATATTTTAGAGCAAAGTTGAAATGCAGGGTTATATTCCACTTTAAGATTCAGTAACTATATAATTAAGTTCGCATTCACAGTGGGATGTTATGGTTGCATGTTATAAAGTCTTATATCGCAGCTTACCGCACCGCAATGCTAATCCTATGGGCCGTTCACAGTGGGACGTTAAAGTCGCGTTAAAAAAAAATGTTGTCTTGTGGTAACTCACTGCTTGCAGTGTGTTACCTCTTAACGCAGACACATTGCGACTTTAAAAAAGCATTAAAACAGCCTAAAAGGAAAAAAAGTATTTCTCAGATAATAGTCATCATAAATAACTTGTGTATACAGTAATTGCTAATAATAATAATAAGAGTAATAATACTTTTTTACACGCATGATTAGAGGAAACTGACTATTCACAGTACAGCTACAGAAGCCCTATTGACATCAGATAGACATAAGATACAGCGCAAGTGTGCAGGACCATTTCTTATTGTCATTACAAGAGAGGATTTAAGTACCTTTTTTTTTGGGGGGGGGGGGCGTACTTTATGTTACATAGTTCTGGGGGGGTGGTACTTTATGTTACATAGTACTGGGGGCCCGGGGGTGGAGAAGCCCAAAATAGGTAATGTAATGAAACAAAAAAAAAAAAAAAATACAGTGGAGGAAGGTGTCTTTACCACTCCAGATGGAAGAACCCAAACCGCAGGGTTAATGTAAAAAGATTAAATTATTTATTCAGCACAATTAAAAGGACAACACATTTTTTACGGGTCTCGGCCCGCTTCTTCAGGTCAACACAAGTGCCTTTAAAATATGGTCACAAGCATGGACGCCAGAAATAGATGACATAATAGACTTATGTTATATACTTTCAAGTTAAATCATGTGCACTTTATGTTACATACTTTCAATCAACAAGATTGTTATATGTAAATTAGTCAGAGTTGAGGAGTCGTAGGTATCAAAGAGTAGACGACATTTAAGTCAGATGAATTTTGTACCGACTCCACAGCCCTGAGGGGGCAGTAGCATGTACCGACCTCCCCCTGGTAATTGTGATGCCGGCAGATAACTCAGTTTTTGCATTCCATGCTGCTTAAAGCTGTGTGGGCCAGTGCTGAAATACCGGTCACTGCTTAATTCAGAATTCGCATGAATGCAGCACTTGGATTGGGCATTCAATAGGTCATAAGATTTGTAATGTAAAATGGTTTGTCCATTACTACTGCCAGTACAACCAGCTCCCAGTATTGGGCCATTCCATCACTGCTAGTGATGTTCTACTTTCTTATAGCTCATACAAAGTGTACATATATACACACAATCTGGGTATCATTTTTTTTTATGATAGTGCCTTCTGTTTGTACCAAATATTTAACTCTAAACATTAGCTATGCTATGAGGCATAAAACTGCAAGACAATATCTGACTAATCATAGCTGCACAGCAGTCTATGGATTCCATTAAAATGATGAGGAATACCAAATATACAATGATCCACCGAGGGTACAATAATACTATTGATAAGCTGTAAGCCCATCTGCTGACGAGCATTTTCATCAACTGTTTGAAAAATAAAAGAAGGTGATCTGGGAAATTTGGGCGCCAACTATCTGCGAACGTTTGGGAGCCCCTTAGACTCCCATTCTAATATCAACTCTGAGGAGAAATTTGGGCGCCCGCAATATAACCTTTTTTTTGATTAATTGAAAATGGCAGATTGGCATGGGGGGCATAGTTCTGGTTAGCCGCAGGGGTGGCGAGCGGTTAAGGTTTGTCCTGTGGGGTGGGAGCAATTTTGAGTGTCTGTTTCATAAACTGAGGAGTTGGATGATTTTTGTACCGACTGCACAGCCCTAGTTAAAGGTAGCCGGGGGGGTTTAAGGTTAGCCATGGGGGTGGATGGGTCAGGTTAGGTATCGGTAAAGGGAGGGTTCAGTGTGCTAATATAGTTATTTATAGTTAGTGAAGCCGAAAAAAAACCTTATTTCAGCTTCACCAGGTGCCCTTTTTGCATAGATGCAAAAGAGGGTCTGTAACCAACTCATACCATATAAGAAATGCCACAATTAAATGATTTAATTCAAATTTATAACCCCCCCCCCCCCCCCCCAGATGCATGCAGATCAGATTTTTTTGGCTGCAGCCATAAAGATCAGTAGAACTACCAGGCAACTAGTTTAAAAATAAATTAATATGGCAGCCTCCATATTCCTCCACGTTCAGTTGTCCTTTAAAACAAAACAAAATTATGAATGCAAACACACTGTATAGCTGCTCAGAGCCATCTTTGAAAACATTTTAATAGGGCTGTGGAGTCGGAGTTGAAGAGTCAGAGCAATTTTTGGGTACCTGAGTCAGAGACGGTTGTTTCATAAACTGAGGAGTTGCATGATTTTTGTACCAACTCCACAGCCCTGCATTTTGACCGCACTAAATTCACAGTGGGCGTTGCGGTGTGACCGCATTGTAACGCAGAACATCACACCATAGTAATTCAACTGCTACTACAGTAAAATGTGCATTACCATAGTAACTGTTGTGCTACTGGAGTACTGCGGGATACTGGCGTACTTCTGCGCATAAGTAATGATAATATTGCCTTGCGCTGTAAAATTACCACTGATTGATAAATCAACAACCTATGGGTGTTGGTGTAACAGCCACGCTATAAATGATGTCCATTACAATGCCGAAATGTGAAAATTCCCATTAAATTGTATGGGCAATGCATTTACATCCAGCAGCACGTATAGTGTGAATGCAGACTACATAAGCCTTACACTAACCAATTGTTCACACTGATTACTTTATTCCAAGCACCAAAATACAAATTATTTTTTTTTATGTGAAATTATTGTATGGATCATTCCTCCGAATCAAAATATTATAAAAAATATTATAGTTATTATTTATAACTCTGAAAGCTGGTTTGCACTAAAAAGCACAGGGAAAATGCAAAAAAACCCCTCTGTGCAGTTGCTTTGCAGTTTTTTGTGCGGTTGCAAAGTCTAATTAAATTATAGGGAAAGGGACAGGATTGCATTACACCGAAAATGCAGAGCATCTGCTTGTAACTGGGACACACGTATGGACACGTATGGGAAAATAATGTTGCAATTTCCGCTGTAATGATAAAGTCCTTGCGATCAGTAAACTGCAGGCACTCTGAAAACTGAGTTCTAAACCCAGTCAGTGTAAAAGGGCCCATAATATCATTACCTCTAAGAGATGTTTCTACACCCATTCTAAAGGACTTCTAGCATACACAAAATGTAAGCATTGTCTAAGGACACTCATTTACATGAATCAGAATCAGTTTTATTTCGCCAAGCATGAGGGGTCATGCCCGGAATTGTTTTTGGCACAGTACAAAAGCTCAGGAAGAGTACATAGAAAGAGACAGAATACACAGCAGGTGTCAGTTAATAATACATTGTGGAACACATTACAGTCCCAGTGAGTCACTGGGATGTCTAATAGTTAGTCTTGTGTGCTGGTCAGCTATAGCACCGCCGGCCTCGCCGCTCGTTGGGGCTTGCTTTGGTGGTAGAATGTGGAGGGAGTTTAGGAGGCTGACTGCCGAGGGGAAAAACGAGTTCCTGTGTCTCATGGTTTTTGTGGGGATGGCTCGTAGCCTCCGTCCCAAGGGCAGAATGTTGAAATAGCGGTGGCCTGGGTGTGAGGGGTCGTTCGCAATCCTCAGTGCCCTGGTTTTTAGTCTTTTGTTGTGCAGTACGGCAAGTGAGGGGAGGGGGCACCCAATGATCCTCTCTGCTGACCTGATGACCCCCTGTAGTTTGTCTCTATCATTGATGGTGGCGCCAGTATACCACACCAAGATGGAGGAGCAGAGGATCGTCTCAATGGTGGCGGAGTAAAAGCTGGTTAAAATTTCTTGAGTCATGCCGAACTTCCTCAGCTGGCGGAGGAAGAAGAGTCTCTGTTGGGCTTTGCGTTGCGTGGCAGTGATGTTGGGCTTCCAGCTGAGGCCACTAGAGATGGTAGTACCCAGAAGCCGGGCGCAGGGTACTCTGGTTACCTCATTGCCGCCAATGTAGATTGGAGGTGGGGGGGGGGGGAGCAGCCCTCCTGAAGTCAATGATTAACTCAACGGTCTTTGCGGTGTTTAGCACCAGCCTGTTCTCCTTGCTCCAGTTGCAAATTCTCTCCACCTGCTTGCTGTACTCCTGGACATTATCCTTGGTGACAAGGCCAACGATGGTGGTGTCATCAGCGAACTTGATGACCTTGACTGAGTCTGCCTCGGAGCTGCAATTGTTAGTATAGAGGGAGAACAGCAGTGGTGACAGTACGCAGCCTTGAGGTGCTCCAGTGTTCGTGGCCGCAGGTCGAGAGTGGATATCACCCAGTCTGACGACTTGGGACCTATTGGAAAGAAAGTCTGTGATCCAAAGTTGTAGGCTGGGGTGGACTCCGAGTGCAGCTAGGTCCCGTTGGAGAATGCGTGGGCAGATGGTGTTAAAGGCCGAGCTGAAATCCAGGAGTAGTATTCTGGCATACGTGTCTGGCCTATCAAGGTGGTCGCTGATGAGCTCTAGGCAGATATTGATCGCATCGTCAGTGGACCTATTTGCTCTGTATGCAAACTGGAAGGGGTCTAGGAGGGGCGAAGTTGAGAGCTTGAGGTAGGCCAAGACCGCGCGCTCCATGGTTTTCATGATGACGGATGTCAGGGCCACGGGTCTAAAATTGTTGAGTTCGGTGACCCCTTGTTTCTTAGGTACAGGTATGATGGTGGACCTCTTGAAGCACGCAGGGACCTTGCCTTTCTCCAGGGACCTGGTGAAGATAGCGGAGAGGATGGGAGCAAGCTGCCTACAGCAGGTTTTCAGGCAAGCTGGAGATACTCCGTCGGGGCCGGGGGCTTTCCTGGCGTTTAGGGTTGATAGGAGGCGCAGGATTTTGGCTTCGCACACCACCGTGGGAGAGGGTAGTCTCAGGGTGTTGTCAGCAGGGCATGGAGGTGGGGTAGCTGGTACCTGGTTCTCCTCCGGTTCTCCCTGATTCTCGAACCTGCAGTAGAATCTGCTGAGTTCTTCTGCTAGTGTCGGGCTGGGTGTTGCCTGCTGAGGTTGGGGCTTGTAGTTTGTGGCGGCCTTCAGCCCCTTCCATACCGCGCGAGAGTCTTTTGCGCGCAGGTTGAGTTTGATTTTCTCGGAATACTCCTTCTTGGCCGCTCCGAGCTCCCTCTTAAGGTCGTTTCTTGCCCTCCTATAGTCCTCCTGATTGCCGGACTTGTGTGCAGCCTCCTTTTGCCTCCGCAGTTTCCGTAGCTTGTTGGTGAACCACGGCTTGTTGTTCGGGTACACTTTGAAGGATTTCGTTGGTACACACACGAGTCTTCGCAGAAACTGATGTATGAGGCGACGTTATCTGCCCATTCATCCAGGTCTGATGCTTCCAGGGACTTCCAGTCGGTGCATTCAAAGCAGGCTTGAAGTTCCAGTTTGGCCTCATTTGACCACACCTTTGTAGACTTAACAGTCGGTTTAGCTGATTCTAGGCGCCTCCTGTAGGTGGGGATAAGGTGGATGAGACAGTGATCAGAGGAACCCAGGGCTGCCCATGGAGCCGCTTTGTATGCATCCTTCAGTGCCGTGTAGCAGTGGTCTAGGGTATTCGGGCCCCTGGTGGGGCAGGCTACATGTTGGTGATAGCGTGGCATCTCCTGGCGCAGGTTGGCCCTGTTGAAATCACCCGCCACGATGAACAGTGAGTCTGGAAGGGACGTCTCCCACTGCGAGATGGTCTCGCTTAGGGTCAGTAGGGCAGATTTGACGTCGGCATCAGGGGGGATGTACACGCCGGCAAAGACATAAGAGGAGAACTCTCGTGGTGAGTATGGCGGTCTGCAGTTAATTAGTAGTAGTTCCAGGTCCGGAGAACACTTCCTGTCGAGTATCGTCGAGGTGGGGCAGCATGAGGAGCTGATGTAGAAGCAGATGCCACCTCCTCTTTTTTTCCCCGAGAGGATAGGGTCCCGATCTGCACGGATGATGCTGAAACCCGGGTTTGCACCAATGGGGTGCAGCCACTGCATACTACATTGCAACCGCTGCTCACATTTCTTCCCGGCATTAACACAGCATTGTCTCAGAGAGGTTGATAATGTAATGCGAGTGCAAGAATGACCACAATAATGAATGCCATATATATTTGGAAAGCATTCACCGCTCCTGAAATGCTGCCAGCAGCACTATTTACCATGGTGTAAATGTACCGTGAGGTAAAAATGCATCACGCTACAATTATGTCGTCCGTTTGCAACAGAAGTAGTGAGACAGGACCCTTTCTCATTTACTAAGTTTTTCAAAGTTAGTGCTTCAGAAGGCCTCAGTTCATCCTTGAAGATAGAATAGGACTTCTAGGAACAGCACAACCCTGAGATCATGCTATGGCCCATACCATGGCTATAGAATACATGCTGAAGAGGGCATGCCCTCTAGCAGTCTGAACTGATAATTCTTAGGGAACCTGCTAGGGCTCACTTGGGCTCCTTTTTGAAAATGTTCACTTATAGCTGAATTATTGCAAGTTTCCTTCTGTTTTAAGAAGGCAAATTTCACCAAGTATTGCTTATTAGTCGGAGGGCTTTTCGGTCTCTTTTATCCCCCTATACATTTCTAGTGGTTTGGGTCACCCCGAACAGATTGGTTATACTTTTTGAAAATGGAGACTGTACACAACTAAGGATACTGGTTAGGCAGCCATATGCCAGTCATATATTAAGGCATGATTTATGATGACTCAATCAAATCGATGAAATATTTAGACTAATTAGAAACTGGGTCCAAAAAGTAAGAACAAATAATTGCTTGCAACATAATTTTCCACTGAATTTAACAAAACTATGCAATCGTAAAATTCCCCAAAGTTTGGTAGTCTTAGTTAAAGACATCTTAAAAAAATTACTTCTATATTTAATTTGGTCAGCAAATCACCATTTACTTTTCTTCAGCATATACCAGGGGTGCTTTTAAAAGCAATCACCAACTATTACCTTGTGGAACATCTTCCACAACTTAACTACTCTCATCCCAGCAAACTCCCTTCTACATTTATCAGGAAATTTGTTTTCCCTTTATGCTGTCCCTTATGTTGCCCCCCTTATGTTGTCTCTTTGTCCTATGCCCAAGTTTTGGGACTAACAGTTTCTTTGCCAAAAGTTAACATTGACCATTTAAATTTGTATATATTAAATCACCAATAAGTCATAATTTTTCCAGACATGGAGGAAACCTGTAGTGCGGGGAATATGGAGGCTGGTTGGTTCTTCTGCGGAGTGACAGACTCCTGACCTAAGCATGCAGCTACTGCAGTCAGCCTAAAAGCTGAAAATCCTGATGGCTAAGCTTCCTTGTAAGTAATTCAGAAATCATCAAAGGCAGAAGATCAGAACAGCAGCAAGTTAAGTCGCATTTTTTTAAGATTAAATAATAGCCCCCATGTACTATACAGATTTAAAGTATTGAAGTGGACGTGACCGCTTGCGCAGGATAGAAGGAAAACACAGAGAAATGCACCCTGTATGTATTTAGAGAGTTTAGAATGTCTAATTCCCCCTCATCTGTGACTTATCACTAGTTGTAATTTGATTCCTTAGCTGTATCAGCTGACTGCCATGGCAGAGAGCTAATTTGTATGTACAGGAGGTTAACAATATGTCTGCTTCCATGAAACCAGGAAGTAGACAAACTGCAGATTTATTGCAGGATTTGTATCAGCTGTAAACAAGAGGCCTTTTTCTTTAAAGGTTATTACGCTGTTGTGGATCTTTTAGAGCAGAGATAAAGGTCTGAGTTTAGGTTCGCTTTAACATTAATTAAGAATAGGTATGTCGATTCTTTTACTTGACAAAAGATCTGTAACCTGCCCTGTCCAATGAGTTTAGATTATTGAAGGGGAATTTACATGACCAGTCTTTGGACTGTAAATAACAGTCCACTAACAATAACAGTTGTTATAAGTTATACCTATGTAAGTTTTTCCCTTCAAAATTTATCAGCAGCAAAACTCAGTGTCCAGACTGTGCCTTTATCAGAAATCTGCTCAATGCCTGAAAATTATTCTGAGGGATAATTAAAGACGCATATCTTGTCTATCAGTTTCCAAGGTAATGAACTCACACTGAGGAACAACAGACTCAGTCTACAAGAACTTGCTTAGTTGTGTTAGCACAGCAAGAGGTATAGAATATATAGAAAATCAGAGTTAGTACCTGCTAACGATGTTTTCAACAATCCTTCAGGGCAAAGGTGAGACGTAGCTCCTCCCAGGAACAGGAACAGACAGCACTTCCCCTATAAAAAAGTCACATGGTTAGTCCACCCTCAGTGCGTTTAGCCAAGTACCCGACAGGTGAACATTCCACTAACCCATAACCGTGCAACTATCAGACACAGACAATTAACACCCGGGTGGGATCGTTGCCCTGAAGGATTGTTGAAAACATCGTTAGCAGGTACTAACTCTGATTTTTCCCCACAATCCTTCAGGGCAAAGGTGAGACGATTAACAAGTAATACAACCTCAGGGTGGGACCAATGCTTGGAGAACGCTTCTACCAACCGCCTGGTCGTGTGCAGACATTGCATCAATTCGGTAATGACAGATGAACGTAGAAAAGCTTGACCACGTTGCTGCCTTACATATTTGCTCAGGCGAAGCCCCTGCATTATTATCCCAAGAAGCTGCCCTAGCTCTAGTAAAATGCGCTTTAAATGAGGCAGAAGCCTCACTTCCCATAACTCTGTAAGCTTCTATAATAGCTAACCTAACCCAATTAGCTATAGTAGATTTAGAAGCTCTTTGACCTACAGTTTTCCCTGAAATAAAACAGATAAGGAATCTATCTTCCTGGCATCTGCAGCTCTGTTCAAGTATTCCAGAACACATCTTCTAACATCTAATGAGTGAAAAATCCTCTCTTTTCCACAACTTGGATTCACACAGAAGGTAGGCAAAATAATATCCTGCGACCTGTGAAACCTAGACATAACTTTTGGACCAAACTTTAGATCCGTCTGTAATACTAACCTATCCTGAAAATAAGGACTTTTCATAGACAAGGCCTGTAGCTCACTAACCCTTCTGGCTGTAGTGATGGCTACTAAAAAATACCGTCTTTAATGTAAGAAATTTAAAAGAACTGTCCCCTAGCGGCTCAAAAGGACCTTTGGACAGCCCCTTTAATTCTAACGATAAATCCCAAGGAGAAACGTATGGCTTGTAAACTGGCAGTTTCCTAGATGGAGCCTTCCGAAATCTCAGTATTGGAGAGGAAGACAAGAGGATACCTGAAAAAGCAGATAAGGTAGCAATCTGCACCTTAAGCGTACTCACAGAAATATTTTTATCCCAACTGTCCTGGAGAAACCAGGACTGCTGGGACTGACAAGCTATCAAACTCAGATCCAGATAACCAAAGATGGAAAGTCTTCCAGTATTTCAGATAGATCCTCCTAGTAACTTCCTTACAGCTAGTAACCAATGTAGAGGCTGCCTTCTCAGATACTCCCAACTTTTTGAGTAAGGCTAATTCAAGATCCAGACTAACAGATTCAATCTGCCTGGATGCGGATGCCACAGGTTCCCTTGTAGCAGTAGATCCGGCCTGCAAGGAAGTCTCCAAGGGTCTTTTGATGCTAACCTCCTGAGAGCTGAAAACCAACTCTTTCTCGGTCACCAAGGTGCTATCAAAATCATCCAATTTTGACAACCTCTCCATTTGCTGATGACCGCCGGAATCAAATTGAGAGGAGGAAATGCATACAGAAGTGGAAAGTTCTATTCTTGAATGACCACATTCACCCCCCGGCTTTGATCTCTTGGATTGAGAGAAAAAAGTCTGAATCTGAGTATTGTCTTCTGTTGCAAACAGATCGATTGACGGTGTTCCCCATCGTTTTCTGATTTCTGCGAAAACACCTCCTTGTTTAGAGACCATTCTGATGACAGAATCCTGCTTCTGTTCAGTTTGTCTGCATCTATATTGAGTGTTCCCTTGAGATGAACAGCTCTCAAGGATGCCACATTCTTTTCTGCCCAAAACAAGATGTCCTCCGCTTCCTCCTGCAACAACAGGAATCGCGTGCCTCTCTGTTTGTTGATAAACGCTACTGCCGTAACGTTGTTCAACTGGATCAGAACATTGGACTGCAACAGTATTGATTGCACCTGAAATAAAGCCAGCCTTACTACTGTTAATTCCTTTCAATTGGATAACCTTTGAGACTCTGATTTTGTCCATTTCCCCTGAAAGGCTCTGTGAGCTATATAAGCTCCTCAGCTCCAGGCGCTTGCATCCGTAGTTATTACGTTGTCTACAGGCCCCTTCCAAGGCCTGCCCTTCACAAGGTAGGATTCCTCCCACCACTGCTGCAGAGACAACACACAGTTTGAGGGATTTTGACTTTGAAATCTAATGTTTGTGGACGACCGTCCCAATTATCTAGGAGGAACCTCTGTATCTTCCTGATATGCGCTAATGCCCAGGGAACTGCCACCATCGTAGATGACATTAACCCAAACAACGACAAAATCGTTCTTAGGGAAACTTTGTCTTCCCCTTGTAATGATTTCACTTCAGAATCTTCCTGGGAGGAAGGAAAATCATCTGTTTTACTGAATCCACTAGCATGCCAAGAAACTGAGTTCTCTGACTTGGAATTAGAGAGGACTTCTCTGGGTTGATGATCCAACCTAGGAATCGGAGATGTTCCGATACCAGATTCAAATGGCCTTTCAGCTGTTCTGCTGAACTTCCTAGAATAAGCAAGTCGTCTAAATACGGAATGATTAAAATCGATTGTTCCCTTAACGGAATTAATGCTTCTCCCAGAATTTTTGTGAACATTCTTGGGGCAGAAGTAATCCCAAACAGGAGGCAAACAAACTGGTAGTGTTCTACCATCCCATTTATTCTCACTGCAAAACTTAGGAATTTTTGTGATTTTTGGTGAATCGGCGCATGCCAATATGCATCTCTTAGATCCAGAGATGCCATAAAGGCTTCTGGAAACAATAACTTTCTTACTGATTCCATCCGAAAATTTTTCATAAACCGACTCAGGTTTGTTAGGTTCAGAATCAGGCACAGGATGAATTCCATTACTTTGTACAGCTCCACGGAATATGTTGGCGCTTTATAAATCAATAATATTATTATTAATTCTGTCTTAGCATGTTCTGCAATATGCTCAAAATCTCTGGAACAGAGTGGGATCTCTTAGGGCCTTTGAGATCACAAATCTTGATGGTGGAGGAAGGTCAAACTATTTGGAAACCAAACATTATTCTCTGGCGAATAAATTGATTTTTTACCACTTTTGCCCACCTAATAGAAAGTATCTTAGCCTTCCTCCCACCACCTGACACGAGTCATTGGGATTCTGACTGGGTCTCTAGAGCTTTAGACTTAAAGCCCCCTTTTCTGGACTTGTCAAAAGTCCACCTCCTGCCTTTACTTTGATCCTTAGAGGCATCCTTTTGATCACTCCTTGGCTTCCGAAAAAATTGTTACCACAGTCTTCTGTTTAAGCAAAAATTTTTATTTTTATTCGAGCTGAATCCAGCTCTGGACCAAACAACAATTCACCTGAAAGAGGGACACCCCACAGCCTGTTTTTGGATGAGATATTACAATCCCATATTTTAAGCCACAAGGCTCTAAGAGAAACATTAGAGCAATGGGCCTGGCTGTAAACCTAATTGCTTCAGCAGAAGCATCTGCTAATTATGCAGCAGTTTAAATGAGAATAGCAATAGAACTCAACAATTGCTAACCAGGTGCACCAGCCAGTATGTTAGCTTTGAGCTGAATAATCCACAGCTCCAAAGTTGTGGCCACACACGTAGAGGTAAAAGCCTAGCCTCCCAAGACCTTTTCAAATAAACATCCACCTATTAAGTGGATCCTTCAGCTTTGTATAATTGATTATGAATAAACAAAACAGCTACCACATCCTCAATACAGAATTTAAACTTTGAAACAGATTCAGATTCTATTTCTCTAGCGTCTGAATCCTCAGAACTAGCTGCAAACTCAGCCTGACTAATATCAACTTCAGTCACAGATACTCCAAATACAGCAACCTGAGAAGTGGATGGATTAGCATTCAATAATGAGGACTTAATTGATTCCAATGAAGCATTAATCTCCTCTCTAAAGGATTTAATGTATCCTGAACAGAGTGACTCGGCTCCTCCCCTACAACCCTCTGTATGCACAACTGACAGAGTTTTTGCATAGGGCAACATAAAATTGCACAAAGGGCATGTTTCATCATTAGGAGGATGCCTATGCTTATCTGCAGCAGCAGCAGATTTAGCAGAAGCCTTAGTATTGGCATAAACAACAACACAACAAGGCATGTAACTCTGCTCACACATATAGCACAATCAGCCCAGAAAGAGAAACCATTATCTCACCTTTTGGGCGGCCTGGTTGCTCTCAATCCTCAGCGTCTGACATGCTTCCAGCTGACACATCCAGCGCAGGACAAACTCTCTCTGAGCAACGGTGCTACAGGCCCGCGCAGCTTCCCCTTGAAACATACCTGGCCTGCCGCGAATGGATGAGTGGCGGCCCGGAAGCTGCAGAGAGAGTAATGAGCCGGCACTACAAATTGTTACCTTCGGCATACCCGCCGGAAAGTACGCATCCGGACGCGGCCAAGCGTCCTAATGGCCGCAATGCGCTCCACGCTGCACATGGCCGCCGGCTTACCTCCGTCCTACTCACTCCGCCGCAAGGCCGCCAAGGGGAACCCACGCCTTCCACTCTTGCTCTCCCTGGCAGCGGGAGAGAAAGGTAGGCAAACCCCAGTAAAGATCCAGCCTGGGGCGCACGGCCAGACTGCCTCAGTACCACAGTCTCAGCCACCCAGAAGGATCCACCTGCAGCCCAGCACACAGGCTTCACCCAGAGGGGAGATGCCGACCTGCCTGGACGCAGGAACAAACAGCACTGAGGGTGGACTAACCATGTGACTTTTTTATAGGGGAAGTGCTGTCTGTTCCTGTTCCTGGGAGGAGCTACGTCTCACCTTTGCCCTGAAGGATTGTGGGGAAAATGGCTATTAATAGCTCATTAAAACCAGGGCTATGGAGTAGAGGAATTGGAGCAATTCCGGGTACCTGGAGTCAGAGGTTTCATAAACTGAGGAGTCAGTCGAATGATTTTTTGTACCGACTCCACAGCCCAGATTTACAGAGAATCACATTTGGCCAAACTGGAAGAACAGAAAACATATACTGTATTTAAAGTGATTTTTCAAAGCAGAATAAAAAAAAAAAAAAAAAAAAGCAGAGACATTTTGTACTGCCTGGTGCAGTAGAAAACCACAGTTTTACCACACTGCCAACGTCTGGTCAATAGTCAATGTTTCCAGCCAACAGGATTACAGTTTCTATCAAATTTCCCTCAAACTCAATCACACTTTTCAATAATTTTAATATAGGAGCTGTAGATTATGTTTAGATTTTTTTTTTTACAACATGATTATGTCTGCTGTTTATTGAACAAAATGATCTCTCTGTCAAAGCTCACAGTGAATAGCTGTCAGCATTGTACGTCTACTTCCTCCCCGGGCATAAAAAGAGGATTGCAGGGGCCAGACGCAGGCACTAACACTAGCTTAATATAAAATGTGTGTTTTTAATGAATAAATCACCAGATTGTTTAATGTTTGCCTGGAGTTCAGCTGTTAAGTATGATGCCCACATCTCTACACCATATCCCCCCATCAGGAGGTCCCCGATTTAAAGGAAATCTGTCAAAGCAAACATGAACTGAAAATAAACCGATGAGATAAATAATTGTGTCTATAGCCCTACTCCTAAATAGAATGGTATCCCACAGTCTAATTTTATGTGTAAAAGCTATAAACATAATCTGAAAATTGTTATCGTCTCTGATGAATGATGATCGTTTTTAGTGTTTTACACCTTCCATCTTGGACTACTGACCTTTTTTTGTATATCTGGTTCCCTGTATTCTGTGTGTTTTTCTGCCATGTAAGTACTTTATGGCCTGTAATGGGTTATCAGCAAGAGTAAAGCAACAGCTGAACTCAAGCCTGGGTGCAGTAAAAGTATAATTTACAGTTTGGATTATTAACCCTTACAGCGAGCAAAAAGAAAAAAAAGCAACACAGCGTTTGTTATTTTTAGGCTTGGGACAGTACATACACGTTATCTCATTATGGGCCTGATGCACAAAGTAGCAGTAAAACTGCCGCACACAGGCAGTACACAGAAATGTTACTGATACTAACTGCAGTGGGGGACAACTCACGTGTTGCTGTGGTAACACGCATTGCTACCTTGCCATTAGTACCAGTAAGATTGGTGGGTGCTGCCTGCACATGGTCAGTTTAGGTACCCTTTAAAGAGAACCCGAGGTGTGTTTAAAGAATGTTATCTGCATACAGAGGCTGGATCTGCCTATACAGCCCAGCCTATGTTGCTATCCCAAACCCCACTAAGGTCCCCCTGCACTCTGCAATCCCTCATAAATCACAGCCGTGCTGTGAGGCTGTGTTTACATCTGTAGTGTCAGTCTCAGCTGCTCCCCCGCCTCCTACATAGCTCCGGTCCCTGCCCCCGTCCCTTCCCTCCAATCAGCATGGAGGGAAGGGATGCAGGCGGGGACCGGAGTTCTGCAGGAGGCGGGGAGAGCAGCAGACTGATACTATAGAGATAAACACAGCCAGCTCTGACAAGCTGTTTGTCAGCAGCGTGGCTGTGATTTATGAGGGATTGCAGAGTGCAGGGGGACCTTAGGGGGGTTTGGGATAGCAACAGAGGCTGGGCTGTATGGGCAGATCCATCCTCTGTATGCAGATAATATTCTTCAAACCCACCTCGGGTTCTCTTTAACATTGTACAGGAACAGTGCTGAACAATTTTTTAACATTAAAACATTGTTCTCCTTTAATATGTACATAAACATCAATTACAAAGTAAAATCTATATATTTCACAGGGGAACATATTTTTCAATTTTAGAGCAAAGTGCACAACAAAGTAATCAAGCCACGGGGTAGAACATGTGGGGGGATGAAACAGGACTTTCTAAATAGTAAATGGTTAAGGACACAGAGGAAGTTAAGAAGGTGATTTTGAAGAAGTGAGGCTTGAAGGCCAATATGAAGGCATTAAAGCCCATTTGTAAGATTTTCTCTCACTGCTGGTCCCAGTGTCAGAACCACCATCAAGTATTATGTGCTGGCTCTCATTTTTTAGTTCATCCCTGCATTACAAATAGGTTTTGTTTTGTGCCGTGTCTGTTCTAGTTGGAGAAATCAGTCCACTTCATGTCAGGATGGGAAATAAGGAAACTCTCCCACTCTCCCAGATGGGGGCACTGACAACAGTAACACGACCCAAAGATTTACTAACCCCTCTCTTTATTAACAACACTAAAATACAACAGATTTCCTACAGTTGGGCTTTAAAAGGGAAGGGAGAGCCAGTAAAAATTTTTTTTAAATGAACCTCCCCATAATGGAGGTTTGTAGCACAGTATGCCGTTGGGGGGCCAAGGGTTAGAGGGAGCGCCACTGCTTACCTACGAGGGGCTGCTTGTATAGCCCCCCCCCTTCCATGTGATGGTCACCCTCGTCACTGGGAGATGCATGCCACAATGCATGCTGGGAGCTCCTGGCAGGAGATGTAATGAAATAGAGTACTATAGAGTACTGCAGCTCCCAGCATGCATTGTGGCCCGGAGCTCCTGTACAGCAGGATTCTTTAAAGTGTGGCCAGCTGTGGTGGTGATGGAGACCATCACAGTGAGGCTGGACTACATGAGCAGCCCCTCATAGGTAAGCAATGTACACCCCCTGGCCCCCTAACGGCATACTGTGTTATGAACCTATTTAATGGGGAGGTTCACTTTAAATTCATTTTTTGCTCTGGTACTCTCTTTAAAGTGATATTCCACCTTCCTTTAAAAAATACTACAACATATCAGTGCTGCACAAGATTTTCTTTTATGTAAGTGAACATTATTAACTATAATCTGATGATTTCAGTTTTTAGCCTGCTGTGCACACAACAAAGAGCCTATGTAGTCAAACAGAAGTTTTGAAATCAGTACTTTTTGTGTTCTCTCTGCCCAGTGATATTCCCATCACTCTCATATTATTGCAAGAGAAATTAGCTGCAAAGGGCAAGATCACTATAAATCTGGAGTAACCTGCAGAACTTTGCAAGCTAACACACCTATTAAGCTTTGTCTTGTTAGCAAGTATATAGGGTGGCTTTGTTGTTGCATCAAAGTAAGAATTATTGTTAAAAACATTACCTTGCAATTTAAACATTTGAATTGGTGGAATTTTTTTTAATGAACAAAAATGGAATTTCACTTTAAGAGTTGAAGAAAGTGTAAAGAAAAGGGTTCCAGAGAGTGAGAGCAGCTGTGAAGAAGTCTTGGAGCTGCATCAATTTATGAGTGAAGAGGTCATTTGTATGACATTGGCTATATAAATAATGAAAATCTGATCCCCTAACCCTTTCCCGCTCTATTTAAAAAGAAGAGGAAAATGAATGTGTGTATTATGAAACCAAAGCGTACCTACAGAATATGTGCGCTATAAAAATAAAAGCAGCAAAACACCATTTAAAGAACACCTGTCATCGTCACAAAAAGGCAGCTATTTTGTGGGATGTAGCAATATTCATGTTTCATTTCACAGGGAACTGATGACAGCAACAAGCTACAGCTAATACTCCCTGAGCTCTTATGTCTAGTGAAGTGATGAGCTGCACTCTAGCAGATACCGATTCAGCTGGGAATAATTGCTGACTCTTACAATGTACATGACGGGTGCACTTCAACTTGTCAGTAGGGCATCAACATTTCCAACAATCACCACTCTGCAAATGGAACAGGATGGTCTAGTGCAAAACGCTGGAAAATGGTCTTAGGATAACATGAATACAACATATTTCTAGTGATCAGAGGAGACAGCAATGTGTACTTCCTAGTGATGAGAAATCTCACTGCGGCTATTAACAAAAAATCAGAAATACATCTTTTAAATCAACTCCTTACCAAAGAGTGTCAAAGGATATGTATCTACAGAAGAAATAAATACGATTTCTTATCCTCAGAGTGCATACTACAGTACTGAACGGGTATTTTCTTGAATGAAATGCCTGACACACAGAGCAGTAGAAAAAAAAATTATATAGAAAACTGCTAAAAATACCTTATAAAAATAAAATGGAGGCCTTGAGTACAATTAAGCATTGTAAATATTTAAGATTTTTTTTTGTATTATGTAGTTATCTAAAAATACAATTTGAGGATTGTACACTGAATTGATAGCAGCAATTAGAGACTACTGACTCATTCTGTCAAATGGGCAAATCTGATGATTTCCAGTGTACAGCGATAATCTGAATTGTATTAATATGTTTAAGGAGAATGGCTGATGTGCATGGAACAGCACAACTCATTAACTCTGCTAATCAGGAATCATTGTAGAAAGTGAAACCTACATACACATTTTCAGCAGAATTATCAAAAATCCCTATTAGTCAGAAAGAATCAGATTTGTCCAATTTGCAGATTGATTTACTTGTCTCTAGCAGCAGTTTTTCTTTTTCTTTTTCTTCCTTTTTAAGCTACAGCAAAAAGAAAATCAAAATGACATGGGTCTGGTTTTTACAATGAATACACTGAATGTTGTGTTGAGGTAACTGTATGAATTTTAAGGCCTACAAATAACATAGTGCAAGCGGCACTAGTATGATGTACTATAGCATTCAAATAAAGTTTAGCTTTCCAACTGGTTATGGTTGGAAAGCTATTAGCTGCTGTATTTTATAGCACATGTAATAACATGGGTCTCGTAGTAATACCAGACCATCAAATACATCCTTCACTGATGGAGGACTTACTGTTTCAACAAACAAAAATGTTCAAAACAAAATCGTATATACACATTCCACATGGGGCAGAAGTTTGAGAAACTTGGTGTCCTTTCACTCCAATTTCAAGACTTTTAAAAATTGTTGTGTAAAAAAAAATAAAAATAAACGATGCAACTAAGACAATCATGTAGCTGAATACACAATACGGTCCCATTGCAGCAGTCTTTACACGTACCACTCCCTTCTGGATATAACAGAACCGTCCACATGCGAGACCAAGTCGTCTTCATTGTCAAAGTTTTGATTGTATGCTGAAACTATAGGGATGTTTTTTTCAGTATAGTTATTGACTGGTCTGTCAAATTGCTCTTGATATCGGTTATAGCTAACAATATGGTTCCAGTCGGCATGGTCATCGTCATGGAGATACTCATTGTACATATGATCGTTGCTTTTAATGTCAACCTCCTTTTTCAGGTTTTCTGGAAATGGATCAAGATCTTCTGGCTGGAGAACATCGATCTGAGACTCCTTCTGCATGTCAGATGGAGGTATATAGCTCTTAGTAAAATAATCACCCCGAAACGTCTGTTTCCGCCTATAATAGATAATGCCAAATAGTACAATAACCAGGATCAAGAACAAACAACCTCCTACTACGCTGCCAATCATGGTACCAAAATTTCCATCTTGCATGGTTGCCATAGTCGAAGCTGCAATATGGAACTTTCTGGAAGTTGTTGCCAAGTCTGCATCAATGGATGGATGGGTCTGCGGACTTGTAGGAGAAGGAGTAGTAGCGGGAGGATCTAATGGAATAAGTAGACACAGACAGAGAAAAGAGAACAACATGAATATTTATTAGTTACTGAGTGTTGATAATGACAATGTAAAGTAGCATTTAGAATGCAACAAATTGGGTATTTTGCACATGTACTTTATCATTGATACCAGTGATTCTCTAGGCCTTAAAATATTACAGGGAATTTGGTGTAAAGGTTATAACAGTTAAAGCCCAGCTGAATGGTGACAAAAAAAATATGATGTGCATTTTAGAGAAAGTTATTGGAAGGAGAATTGCTTCCTCCCTGTTATTCCTTCAGCCAGCCACTTCCGCTCTGCTACAAAATATGCTATGTCATTTTTTCAAAGAAAACACAAGGCTATTAGTAGCTTACTAAGCAAACTTAAACAAAAAATGGTGGGTGGTATGCGTGCTGCTCAACTGACCTACAGTGCACTAAACTGGTACTCTGATCCCAAACATGGGGATACTGCCAGAATTATTGGCTAGCCACGCAACACTGAAGAGTGGGGAGAGCACATATCTACAATAAACGGGATTGCTGGTCTGTAGTGTGGCTAGTCAATAATTCTGGTGAGCCTATTCCTTTATTGATGGTGTGGGAAGTATAACATGGCCAAAGAGAACGGGGTTGGTAATAGAGTGTTTGAAAGTTGGTACAATATCACACAGTGAGATTTTTCTCTCCCGTTTAAGAAGGATCCATGTGGAAAAGGTTTGAAGAGTAATAAGAAGACACACAAGGGAACTGCTTTGATCTTTGTGTGGGAACTTTTTCTAAAAGGATGGTGAAATATTTCATTCTTACTGTTGAGCTTTTAGACTATCCATTTTATAAACTAAGAAAACCTATTGGGGACAAACCCAAAATTGATTTTGTTGCCATTATTTAGTTTAGCTTTAATTCCCATTCAAAAAAAATCTGCACAAGCTTCTGCGAGTGCTGGTTTACCAAGCTGGCAGAAGTCTCAGTAAGTAGCAATCATTCATGTACATCTATCATGAGCACCAATTTGTCCAGCTGACTCAGCTGTATTGTAACGGAAGGGCCAATTTAGCAAGGAAGAAATCTCTGTTTTGAAACTGCAAGCTTTTTCTAAGAAAAATGAACTCCCTTTCAAGTCCTTCATCTTTCCCTGAGCAAAAAAGCACTTCCTGTCAAGTGTCACTATTATTAAAATCTGTACTTACTAAGGGTCTGTTCACACTAGGCCTGCTGTCAGACTGCTTCCCAGAGTGCATGGCAACAAACATGTAGAATGGAGTCCATTCTTTCCTAAGTTATAGCTTGGACCCATTCACACATGTCCGAAATAAGTGAAATTATATCAGATTATTCAGAAATACATAATAAGAAAGATAAAATTACTTAGATGGATCTCTCATTTTACAATAAGTGGATTATAGGCAATACTGAAGCCTCATAATATGTCCTCTAACCTACTCTGAAGAAAAATTACATAAGGACTACAATGGACTATATTGTGAGATTTCCATTTTATATGTATTCGTTGTGATATGTAAATTCTATTATTTTCTCTAACCTACACTGAAGAAAAACTGACATAAGGACTACAACACACTCCTTATGGCTAGATTGTTATTTTGTATTAGGTGTTATATGTAAGTTCTATATGCTTACATGTAAGAATTTAACGTAGAGTTCAGGACCTGGAACATATTGATGAACCTCATGAAACAGGATGGAGGAGCTAACGTATATTTTACACATTTAGAGCCATCTGCTGGTAAAATCTGGAGCTTTTGTACAACCGGTGGTTGATAAAAAACTGTAGCGAAATCCAACATAATGTGACTACAATCATGCCTGTTGACTATTTTAACCATTTCAGCCTGCGGGTATTTTTCACCTTATGGATGAGAGGAATTTTCAGCTGTCAGCGCTCCTCCTATTCATTCCCCAAAAACTTTATCACTACTTATCACAACAAAATGATCTATACCTTGTTTTTTTCCGCCACCAATTAGGCTTTCTTTGGGTGGTACATTATGCTAAGAATTATTTTATTCTAAATGCATTATTTAAAAAAAAAAAACTTCATTATTTTTCAGTTTTCAGCCATTATAGTTTTAAAATAATTCATGCTACCATAATTAAAATCCACACATTTTATTTGCCCATTTGTCCCAGTTATTGCAACGTTAAAATAGTATAATGTATGGTGACAATATTTTATTTGGAAATAAAAGGTGATTTTTTTCTGTGTTACATCCATCACTAATTTTTAGCCCAATATTTAAAAAATTATATGCCCTCGTCATAGATATTATTTTTTTCCCCCTAAAAGTCAGTAGGTGTATTTTACTATTTGGCCACAAGATCCTTTGTACGCTAATAGGATACAATGTATCATTACATTGTAACTAGTAGAAGTGACATAGGCTTCACTCGAAAGCCTCCGATAACAGTGGCGGTGGGGGGGGGGGGGGGGGGGGGAATTAATTTAACAATCAGCGTCAGAAACTGGCTGAAATAAGCGGTGGGAGATAGCGCGGCGGCTCTATGTAAGGATAAACACTGTTTTTGAACAAAAAGTCCTTCCTCAGGCAATAATACAGATAGGAGTAGCTCAAAAGTTGTGTCGCCAAGTACAGTGCCTCTGTGTAGCTAAATACAGTGCTACTTGGCTACACAACTGAGTTACTCCTATCTGTATTATTGCCTGAGGAAGCAGGCTAGAGACCTGCGAAACGCGTTGCATTTGTTCTGGAGTACAAATTAAATCTTGTTTAAACCATACATAGTGGTTATGTTTGTTTTTTGGGGAGGTAAGTCCATCCTTGCCCCCAAACTTTTATCTGTTCTTACCTATGATCAATTTTTACTCTGCTGGCGCCTCTGTTTCCATTGCAATTATTGTTAACCACCTGGTGGATGGGTGAACACCCCTTCTTTCCTTCTACAGAGAACGACTTTTTAGCCTGAATGGGGACAGGCCTACTATCCCCATAAGTGCTCTAAGTGGTTGCCTGAACCTGGCAACCCATACTTGTGAGTATATTTCTATTTGCTGCTACCTTGGCATTCCTTTATCATCAATAATACACTATTGGGGCTCTCAATTGTGTTTGTTCCTTTCTTTTACATGCTCTAAGTCAAGTTGACTTGAGTGATAAACTTGTATATCACATTTATATACTGATGCATTGGTTTGGAGGTCATCAGTCTTGCCTGAATGGGAATAAGAGGGAAGATGCTTGCTGCCGGAAGATGACTTGCTGCCAGAACAATGAAGGATTCCCACTACTAAATAAAGCAGGGTAATTTAGGGATTTTTTTTTATTTTATTTGGGAGACTACATGGAGGTCTTTTATTAAAATCGGTTTGATGATTGCCTGGATTTTAAGTGTAGGCATGCTTTTTCCAAGTCAGACATGCCTATACATTTTATATGTGCACTAAAGAAATAGTGAAACATATTTGATAGCCATCATCATTATCAAACATATTACCATAACAAGGAGGTTAGAAAGACAAAATAAATTAAAAATATATTGTAAGAATTACAAAGACACAAGGACTGTTAGTCTACACACAGTTGTTATTTTCAAAAACAAAATAAGCTAAAAGTGCTGGTAGTTTTTACATTTTCATAGTACAAATAACATGTTTTCCATATGAAAACACCATGAAGGCATTTATTGGGGAACACTTCCACACATCATCTAATGGGCAAAACAAAAAAAAAATGGACAAACAATTACGACTGGTGCTGTCTGGCGCTGGTTCTACTGGCTCTATCATTAACGAGTTATGGACTACTGATCCATGATATTCATGGCAGGGGTGTGAGTTACAACTACCTCCCAGCTAAAATAACAAGTACAATGACTGTAAATACCAATTCTCTTTAAACAGTATAATATGAAAAAAGGAACAAACTATCCCATGGCACAAATGTTTTTTTACAGAGAATCACTTCAGTAATGATCTGTAATGCACCAGGCCCATATCTTATGTAGCTCAGTTTTCATAGAACAGTTACCCTAAATACCAAGGAATGAGGTAATTTCCATCATCACAAGCAATAGCAAAACCCATACACAATTTGTGGAGGAGCTGACCCCGCTCCTCCACCAATACTGCTGGCTTCCTGTACGATGGTGTGATGACATGGCGGTCACATGGCGTTCTGCCAGACAATTAGGTAGTGCCTGAATGACGTTCCTGAAAGGGGTGCGGCTGATTCCAACTTGCAAGCCAGTGACTCAAGGCAGAGCTCTGAAACTAACGCGCGCTCGGTGGTGGGGTGTTTCCTTGATGTGCGGTAAGCCTGGCATGCTTATTACTGTATATACAGTGCAATGCGAAAGTTTGGGCAACCTTGTTAATCGGAATGATTTTCCTGTATAAATTATTGGGTGTTACGATAAAAAAAAAAGTCAGTTAAATATATAGGAGACACACATGGTGATATTTGAGAAGTGAAATGAAGTTTACTGGATTTACAGAAAGTGTGCAATAATTGTTTAAACAAAAATTAGGCAGGTGCATAAATTTGGGCACCACAAAAAAGAAATGAAATCAATATTTAGTAGATCCTCCTTTTGCAGTGTCGAGATGTCCATATGGCGGAATATCGTTTTTCCGATAAATTGAACTGTATATGATCAAATAGAAATAAATCTAATATTTCCTTCCCTTAAGGTACAGAAGACAAATACTTTTAATATATGTTGATTATAGGTTAATATAGGTGCATTGATTATTAAGAAATGAATAGCCTATTTTAATATAACATGTAATGCTGAATTGTACAGGCTGTGTCTCTAAAGTGAGGTTAGCTATGAATAAGAGCCAGTCCACACTAGGTCCGGAAAAGTATCCGTGGCTGCGTTTTTCAAACCTGATGAAAAACGGAGTCCCGGATACTAATGTTGAAAATAGCAGCCAGCCTCACCCAAGTAAAAAACGGATCCGTCTGCGTTTGCGGGGATCCGTTTTCAAAACCTGAACGGAAGGTCCGGATCTGCTGCATTTTCACGCAACGGATCAGGACCACGGATACACGCAGGGGTAGTGAAAGTAATGAGAAAACGCATCTCCAGCTCCACAGGCACAAAACGGATGTTAAAACGGATAGCTTGAGCTTTATGATTGGCCCAAAAAAATCCTCCCACTCCTTCCTAATGATGGAGACGTTTTCTGTCAGGGAAAAACCTGAACGGAAACTGATGCAAAACTGATGCACTTTCATCAGTTTGCAGTACGGTGGGTACTTCCCCTGATCCGGACTGCAGTGTCCGTCCTGCAACCGGGTCTAGTGTGGACCCACTCTAACAGGCAGTCAGCTGCTGTGCTGTTTGCAATGGATAATCCAATTCACCTTGCCTGGACAATGAAATCAGGCCATTCCTTGTTTTAAGTACAAACTATTGCCAAACAAGAGAAGTGACAATAACAGAGACAGTCTTAACTGATTTTTTTGTTTAAGAATGGACTAGCATGTGTGTACAATTGCTCAAACCTTGCTGTTTTGAATGTTTTGAAAGCATTGAATGGGGTTTCTTCACAATGTTTGTGTTTCCAAAGGTTACTGAATTTCTGACACAAAAACCAGACTTAGGAAATATACTGAAGTTGCTGTCAGCAATTTTTCATATTAAAGGGGAACTGAAGTAAAAGGTATACGGAGGCTGCCATGTTTATTTCCTTTTAAGCAATACCAGTTGCCTGGCAGCCCTGCTAATCCTCTGCCTCTAATACTATTAGCCATAGCCCCTGAACAAGCATGCAGCAGATCAGGTGTTTCAGACTTTAAAGTCAGATCTGACAAGACTAGCTGCATGCTTGTTTCTGGTGTTATTCAGATACTACTGCAGAGAAATACACCAGCAGGGCTGCCAGGCAACTAGTATTGATTAAAATGAAATAAATATGGCAGCCTCCGTATACCTCTTACTTCAGTTCCCCTTTAAAGAAACATAAGGTTATATTACAATTCCCCATCTAGGTTCAGAATACAGACAGCACATATTTGTATTATTGCATAACAATTAAGAATGAATATATAAAATGTTATGGCGTTGTATATGTATTAATATCAACATTCTTTGAATGAATATATCCAAAATGATATGGAAATGTTATATTTATCCTTGTTGTATTTTAGACAATTATATTAATGGATAGAAATATAAAAAACTCTGCTAACATGCATAATGTGTTATAAACACTGTATATCGTGTATCAGTACCCTGTACATGCCAAGCCCAATTCCGGGCACGACCCAGTCGTGCTTGGCGAAATAAAGTTTCTGATTCTGAAAAAAAAAGGAAAGATCCATGGTGATTTTTAAATATGCCACTATAATTTTTGTCTTTAGGTTTTTCCAAATATCCCATTAAGAATGTGATTAGTTAGCCAACAGCACCCCTCGAGGGTGAAATCCAGTAATGCACTTGGGTTAAAAATTAGTTACAGAGAACTCCCACTGTTCACTCCCACTGCCTTGTGATAGGCTGGAAGATTTGATCTTCTGGGCAGGACTATAGGTAGTGATGAGAATAAGAAGAGAGTGATCATTCAACAAGGGAGGAATCATGAAAGGAATCATGCGGGGGGATCAGATCTGAGCAGACCAGAACATAAGGGATCCAGGCCATCTGAATGATGACGCCCAAAGGAACACGCCCTAGACTCCGTATTGGTAACTATCAATAATCATTTTTTTTAAGCTATATGGCTTATCACAGCACAGATATCTGAACGTTTGATTTATTGACAATTATTTTTATTATTTTATAGCCAAAGGGAGTGAGCTCTTTCAGTGCACAGAAATTGCTTACTCCGTATTTTTGATAAAGCCCATTCACAGTGGGTATATTTTTCTTTAGATAAACACAATCAATAGTTCTATGATCGCTGGCTGTGAATTCCATAACTTGTTTTGGATAAAAGCTAGACTTAAAGCTGCCTCCTCTAAGCATTTATACTTTGGTATTTTGCCGTAGCATTTGCAGGCCACGCCTAGCAAAGTTTAGGATGACTCAATAGATATTTTATTCCAAAATTATATATATATATATTACCCGCTTGCTCTGTGTAGTAACACAGACCAGCGGAGGTTGAAGTGTAGACAGGGGTACAATCCCTGTCATTTATAGTTGATTGCATATCAATTGTGGGACAACGCCCAGTCGTTATATGAATTGAGTCATCATAAAGTTGTCATAGTTAAATGGTATAGCTGACATCAGCCATTTTGATTTTGATAGCAGCCATTTTGTTTTTGATCGATTCAGCCATCTTGTCTCCAGGAATCCTGTGGTAAATTGATTGACACGGCCGGTGGCCATATTTGATGAGTCATAGCTCTGCACTGTATTTGAATTGACTGCTAAATGGTTTAAGCCTTTTTGTTATTGGTAAATGCGTATGATAACATTTTGATTGTATCACTGAAATTGTATTATCCAGCTCATTGGTCATTATAGGAATAACCTTACGAGTTTTGTTTTGAATCAAAAGTGCAATTTTATATTGTTTTGAGATATTGTTATATTTATTTGATATTAAATTGATATTTTTACAAATTGGTCTACGTTTACATGTTTAAACCAGTACTGTGAGAAACCCTCGAAAAACGAACTCAAACAGTTAGGCGTATGTTTGTATTTTTAGCTCCTCCCATTTTTTCAGAAGCATTACATTTTTGATTTTATATTTTTTTAACGAACAAAACGCCTGACAGCAGAAATTACAGCCTCTAAACACTTCCTGTAGGTTCCAATGAGAGTCTGGATTCTGGTTGAAGGTATTTTGGACCATTCCTCTTTACAAAACATCTCTAGTTCATTCAGGTTTGATGGCTTCCAAGCATGGTCAGTGCTCTTTAACGCTCACCACAGATTTTTAATTAATTATATTCAGGTCTGAGGGCTGAGATGGCCATTCCAAAATGTTGTACTTGTACCTCTGCATGAATGCTTTAGTGGATTTTGAGCAGCGTTTAGGGTCGTTGTCCTGTTGAAAGATCCAGCCCCGGCGCAGTTTCAGCTTTTTCACTGATTCCTGGACATTGGTCTCCAGAATCTGCTGATACTGAGTGGAATCCATGCATCCCTGAACTTTGACAAGATTCCCAGTCCCTGCACTGGCCACACAGCCCCACAGCATGATGGAACCACTACCATATTTTACTGTAGGTAGCAGGTGTTTTTCTTGGAATGCTGTGTTCTTTTTCCTCTATGCATAACGCCCCTTGTTATGCCCAAATAACTCAATTTTAGTTTCATCAGACCACAGCACCTTATTCCAAAATTAAGCTGGCTTGTCCAAATGTGCTTAAAGTGAACCAGAGACGAAGCACCCTTATGTATTTTACCATATATATCAGTGGGAACATTAGAGAAAACACCTACCCTGCTCTCTGTTTCATTCTTCACTGTTCAGCTTGCTTCTTACAGCCCTGATAAAATCCCCGACTGAGCATTCAGTCTAGCTTTGGTCAGGAATCATTATAGCTGGGTCATTATAGCAGAGCCACAAGGGGGCAGGTTTGGGCTTGAAAATACATCACAGAAGATAGACTCAGCTATACAGATTCCTGAGCAAAGTCAGACAATGCTCAGTCGGGGAATTTATCAGGGCTGATAAGAAGCAAGCTGAACAGTGAAGAATGAAAGAGCAGGGTAGATGTTTTCTCTAATGTTCCCACTGATATATATGGTAAAATACATGAGGGTGCTTTGTCTCTGGTTCCCTTTAAGCATACCTTTTTGTGGACGGAGAAAAGGCTTCCTCCGCATCACTCTCGCATACAGCATCTCCTTGCGTAAAGTGCGCTGAATGGTTGAATGGTGCACAGTGACTCCATCTGCAGCAAGAGGATGTTGTAGGTCTTTGGTGCTGGTCTGTGGGTTGATTCTGACTGTTCTCACCATTCGTTGCTTCTGTCTGTCCGAGATTTGTCTTGGTCTGCCACTTCAAGCATTAACTTGAACTGAGTCTGTGATCTTCCATTTCCTCAATATGTTCCTAACTGTGGAAACAGACAGCTGAAATCTCTGAGACAGCTTTCTGTAGCCTTCCCCTAAACCATGATGGCGAACAATCTTTGTCTTCAGGTCATTTGAGAGTTGTTTTGAGACCCCCATGTTGCTACTCAGAGAAAAATTCAGAGAAAATTAAAAGAAGAGGGAAACTTACAGCTGACCCCCTTAAATACTCTTTCTCATAATTGGATTCACCTGCGTATTTTGGGCAGGGGTCACTGAGCTTACCAAGCCAATTTGACTTCCAATAATTAGTTTTAAAGGTTTTGTTATCAATAAAATGAAAATTTATGCACCTGCCTAATTGTATTTAAACAATTATTGCACACTTTCTGTAAATCCAATAAACTTCATTTCACTTCTCAAATATCACTGTGTGCGTCTCCTATATGATGTATTTAACTGACATTTTTACTGTTACAACCAACGATTTATACAGGAAAATCAAGATGAGCAACAAGGTTGCCCAAACTTTCGCATCCCACTGTTAATAGATGCTCTGTAAATAATTTCTGACTTTTGTCAAGCTCATTTGTATCAAGTTCCAGGAGCAAGGCTTGGATCCCACTAGCAGTGCTTTTCTAAGATGTAGAAGGTACTTGGATTTTAATTTGTCCGCTTCTGTCATTCATTCAAGTCTGCACAAAGCAGGAAGCAAAATGTATTGCATCACTTTGCAACCATTAACCTCAATGACACATTTATTGCGCATGGTGGAGAGAATAGTCAGATTCTAGTGAGGTGGAAATGCTTCCACAACAGCTGGGAGTAATTCCTTCCGGTGAGAGCAAAGAAAGGCAGTTTTTCCAGAATATATAGTGAACTAATAAGCCAATGTTAGTTAAACTTGTGAGGGTAAGAATGTCGTTATATACACAAGAGGGTAAAGTAGAATTATTAGAGCCCTAGAATGCACTGGGCTGCTACTACTACTGTCTGCGATTAAAAGTAGACATCATGTTACTGTATGAGAGCTGGAAGATTTAATTAAGCATCCAAATATATATAAAAAAAGGGTTTACTGAATGTTACTAATTAAAATTCTTGCTCTAGGGCTCCAGATATGTCTTTTTGATGTTTTTAATGTCACTTAACTTTAGGCAGAATTTGGGATACATATGCTATGGTGGTATTTTTAGATGGCTTTTATATAATGAGAAATAAATGGTCTTGGATCATAGTAAACATTGTTGGCCTCCCTGATTGTCCTGCATTAGAAATGGGTATAGTTTTAACTTTTATCCAGGGTTTAAGGGCCAAGGTTTGCTTTATAGGCTAGCATATGTCATTTTCATTTCCTAACTGCATAATACCTTATGATCACCTAAGTAGACTTGAATCTTGTAACATCAGCAACAGACGCTGGCACATTTTCATAAGAACACTGAGAACAGGAAATGGATGTTGAATCAGCGCACGAAAAAAAAAAAAAAATGTTCATATTGTTGTAAGGTAATCATTGTAATTTTACAAATGCATTTTACAAATGCAGCATCAGAAATGATTTTGCAAGCTTACCATTAATACACTGCTAAATATGGAGACCAAAAGACAGTGACATATTCACTTGTATTCTTAGACCAGTGATTCTAATTTTATCTCAGAATTAAATGCTAGTTTAATTACAAATGGGAGTGCATTAAAGATTATCTCATTTTACACCCCTCTCCCACTGGGAATACTTCCAGAATGGATCTATCTCTGTCCTGTGATTTCACAGAGCTTTTGAATTAAACATGAAGGTTTTTAACTATTGAAACTATAAAATTAAAGCTGTGACTCATTCCTCCATTAGCCTCCCAAGAATGGGGAGAGACAAGCTCAAGAAAATGGCAGATTGATGGACAGGCCAAATATGAAAACATGTGAGAGAGGTCCAGTTAGAAGTTAGCGAGTGCTGATTCAAATCTAATCTGTTCTTTCATTTGCATTAAAAAACAAACAAGCATGCTGCTTTTATTTGTACGTTGCTAGTGTTGTTTCATTAAACTACACTGAATTGCAACCAGATATGTGCAACTTACCACGTGCAAAACTACATGTGCGTAAACATATGAGGTGCAAATGCAGCCCTTCTGTAAAAGGCTCCTAATTCAACAAATACAGTGGTACCACCATTCAGGAAACACTCTTCTGTGCCAAAGTCAGGATGTGGTTTTCTAACTTCCACGGACCTTAGTAGTGAACTAAATTAAACCAAATTAAAGGAAATAATTTGTGTGTTAGTGCAGAATATGTGAATTATGTCTGATGAGCACACCTTAGCTGGGATTTGAACTGTCAGCTACTAGTGCTGGTTTTATTATTATTATTATTATGCCGCCCAACTAAATGTCTCGACACACATGATTTTTTTTGGACAAGTGCATGTTCCCCATAGAAACATTTGGTGGAAACGCATATGATCCGAACTCCTAGTGAACCACAACGCACCATCGGAGCGGACACTGACCTGTATACTGCAGTTGGCTGTTGGAGAAATGGCTCTTATGTGAACTGAATCTAATACACCTCATCCAGCTCTCTTTTGGAGATATGCCTAAAACAGGTGCTTCTCTTGCCTATCCCTTGGCCCATCGGCTGATAGCACAGGATTAATGTGAATTCAAGACAAGGGCCTCGATTCATCAACACTTAGCAAATTTGTTAACAACAGTTTGATAAAATACCGAATTTGTTAACTTCATTTCAGGATTCATCAAAGTTATCTACAGCTGTTAGCGAACATTCGGTAACGATTCGCTAAAACGGAATAAAGTGCAATTCATGAAAAAGAAAGTGGGCGTGGTTTAGCGTTACATTTAGGATTAGTTATCTCCTTCACTGCTCTGTCGTTATTCCTGTCAGATCATTGCTGACAGAGAAGATGGAGCCATTTGAAGTGGTTATGTATCAGCTGAGAGTGATTCAAAGGCGCAGAAGGGCAAGAATAAGGTCTGCAACCATATAAATTTGTAAGAGAATAGATTTATTTGCTATAAACACGACATCTGCATTTCTCTTGAATCATCTTGTAAGAGAACACAGGCAGTGTCAGGGGTAACAAGGCTCCTATCAAATTGTGGGATTGTCCCAACCACTTCCAGAATCCTGGTCCAGGTGTAAAGCCCTATTCAGAATGTTGCTACGTAGTGCTCAAAGGACTGCCTTTTACCCACAATTCCATGGGAATCTTATGGCCTTGTGTTAAAGTACCACTGTAAAATGGAAATATCGACACGTTACCGAATGGTTACCGAATTGTTATCGAATTCACACCGAATGAGGAAAAACCTTGATGAATACAACTAGAAATCGCTAAACTTCGAATTCGGTAAGTTAACAAACTGGAAAAAGTTATCTCAAAGAGAATGATGAATCGAGGCCATGGTCCCTATACATTTTGCTTAAGATACTAGAAGTCACTGTGAAGATTAAAAACAGTGCTGAGGTGGTCACAGAGTTGGACAGGAATGGAATTTGTTCAGAAACCCTGTATATCTAGTGTTGTCAAACAACCATCCATACAATATTACTCTGCAATTTACATTCCGGAAACAGGACTGGGCAACTATGCTGCTAACTAGTCATATAAAAGTGTGTAAACTACATAAGGCTCAGTTCACACTGGCACGGATGGAATACTGATTCATGGAAAGGCACCAGTTTTCCATCTGTGGCCCTCTGTTTGGTTAGCGCCCGGTCAATGGGACACATCCGTTGATCCGGATAAATCACTGCAGACCCAAACTCGCGGTTCGTTTAGCGGAACAGTCCTAACAGATCCATTTGAACGGACCAATGTGAATGGATCAGTTATCATCCACTCTGTTACGGTCCACTAAACCGTCTGTTTTTTAGGGCAATGTGAACCGGGCCTAAAGCCCGTTTGTGATTAAGGTCATCAAGTTACCTTGCATGAAAAGTTTTTAGTTTGATGAGCGCAAACATTTTTTAAGCATGACAGAAAAAAGCATGCATGTCCTGTAACTATCCACTAGATGGCGAACCCTTACAGCAAAATTACAATCACCCTTCCCCCAACACACAGGACTCAAAATCAATTCTTATCCCACTGCACATCACAGAAATGCAAGAACTGTGCACTGAAATGATATGAATCTGAACTGTGCAATGGGCTGGGTTTTCTCACAGTATTATTTACATTATTTAACAAACATGTCAATTATACTTTATCACTCCACAATAAAGTAGCCAGTTAATTCGCAATGCCAGTAATTTTATCTGTGTACCGGTGCCCGTTAACAGTACAATTTTTTTTCATCAGATGCAATCTTTGAATGCACTTCTTATCGGAAGTAATCAGAAGGTAATTATTGATTATTCCCATAAGTGCGGCTAAACGGAGCCACCCGGGAGGACGGCGAGGGACTCAGATGTGCTTATGGAGCTGGAGGAAGCTCCAGGTAAGTATAAAATCTTTAGGGTGCTTAACTATTTGACATTCCTGGACGTGAAACTCACGTCCAGGAAGCCATGTGCGCTCCTGCGCGTCCACGCGGCCGATCGCGCGCATGCACGCGCGCTCCCGGCCGGCGGTTTGTTAGCCAGTGAATCAGTGAATCGGGCAATGATGCCCGATCACTGATTCCTCTCCCCCGCAGAAAAAACGACAGCTTCTCTCGGAAGCTACGCTTTTTCTGCTTCCTATGTCGCTCTAAGCGTACGTGGTACGCTTAGAGTGACGTCACTGTAAACAACTCATGGCTGCCATCTTGTGGCCAAAAAGTAAACTACATCTAAATGTTAAATAAAAATAAAAATGCACATATATTTACAAAAAAAATACAATTTCAATCCCACCCTCCCAAAAATACCCACATAAAATGTTTAATTAAAAAAAACAAAAAAACATTACAATAAAAAAAACAAAACACAAATATTTAAGGGTCTAAACTTTTTAAATATCTATGTAAAGATGAAATATTTCTTTTTTTTATTATTATAAGCTTGTAAATAGTGATGAATGCAAAACGGAAAAAATGCACTTTTATTTCCAAATAAAATATTGTCGCCATACATTGTGATAGGGACATAATTTAAATGGTGTAATAACCGGGACAAATGGGCATATACAATACGTGGGTTTTAATTATGGAGGCATGTATTATTTTAAAACTATAATTGCCGAAAAGTGAGAAATAATGATTTGTTTCCGTTTTTTTCTTATTCTTCCTTTTAAAATGCATTTACAGGAAAGTGGCTCTTAGTAAAATGTACCCCCCAAAGAAAGCCTAATTGGTGGCGGAAAAAACAAGATATAGATCAGTTCATTGTGATAAGTAGTAATAAAGTTATAGGCTAATGAATTGGAGGTGAACATTGTTCGGATTCATGAAGCGAAAAACGACTGAATGCGAACTGGTTAAGCTCTGGTACACTTTAAAATAAAAAAATTAAAAAAAGACTTGAGATTCCAGGAATGTTTATTTTCATATCAGGCTTGCTTTGAGATGAACTTGTTTGGGAGGGGGAGAGAGTGGGTATAAAAGCTTTTGCAGACAGGTGTATGTTGATTTGGCACATTCCTGTACCATTGATTACCAATCAGGAAATCAAACACAATGATCAACTGCCTGAAAGGGTGGCTGGAGATCTGTCTATATGTATAACCCTAAATCTTTAAAATATGCTCAATAGTTGTTCAAAATGACTGTTAATTGATCATTCTGGGTTACAAGTTGCTATGGTAAGAACAACTGCTGTACAAGCACACTGCGAGGCTACAAACATGTAGCGGGTGTGGGGAATCACCTTGTGTGCAAGTAGGCGGAGCACATCAGAGGGAAGGACAATGGAAGACAAGACAATATTACTTGTTCATCATTTAGTGACCAGTCATCACAGATCACTAAACAACAATTTGGAACACCAATAGCCTTTTGCTTCTGCCAGTCCACACAAATCTACTGTATGCTCAGCTGTGCATGACTGAAGGAGGACTGGGAAGAGACACATCTGGTCCCAGCTTATCTTGGAGAAAAAAAATTGCAAAAAAAGTATTTTTTAAGTATAGCTGATTATTTCCTTTAAGCTCTGTCAGCAATTACCTAATTACATAAGGGTCTTGCACAATTGGATTGTCTTGGGGGGGGGGGGCAGCTGTATCATGATAGGTAGAGCAGTAATGTTAGGCTTCAAAGTCAGTGACATATTCAGAAGGTCAGGCATTTTAGTAACATGGGCTATACAAGAATAGGGTCTTAAGAGTATGTCAACTAGTTACACACAGAAGGGTTATTCGTCATACACATAGGACTGTTCTTACTGCCCAGTGATTTTAGATAGGAGTGAGCAGATTTCACACCATGTGCAAGTCTCTGTCACACAGAAACTAGAAGCCATACTCTGGTTAATAAGTCACCAAATTCTACCAAATTGCTGGCAGCCATGTTCATTTGTATGTATCACAAAATCTAAGCTCCCCTTAATACCCATTATATCCTAATATCCAAGCACACTTTGCCAATCCAGGTTTGACCTAATTGTACAATTTAAAGGTTTAATAAAACAACTCCCTGTTAGACAGATATGTTTGATTCGCATAATCTGATTACAGGGATATACTTAAAATATAGAGATTGTGTCACATGCATTAGTCTGAGCAAGCTTACTAACACTCGTTGGTTACTGACTGGTCGGATAGTGAAATACTGCTGTAAGCATGTATGGAGGCTGCCATATTTATTTCCTTTTAAACAATACCAGTTGTTTGGCAGTCTTGTCGATCTCTTTGGCTGCAGTAGTGCCTGAATCACACACCTGAAACAAGCATGCAGCTAATCCAGTCAGACTTCAGTCAGAAACACTTGCTTGTTCAGGGTCTATGGCTAAAAGTATAAGGGGCACAGGCTCAGCCTCCATTATCCCTCTTAGTTCAGGTGTGCTTTAAGTCAGCTGCATAGAATCACCTTAAAGCGGACTGAAACCCAACATTTCTACTTTGCTCTAATAGATTATTTACAGCATATTATATACAACCAGCATTTTTTTTGTTTTACTAGAACTGCATTCAAAGGGATAACACAGGCTTTAGAAGCTTCCCTTCCAGCAGAGCTGGCCGCTTTGGAAACTTTACATAATGGTATCTAGTGTTTAATTGTATAAGTCAGGAATGTAAACAAAGCCTTCTCTCACACTAGGGGTCTCACAAAGACAGTGAGACAATCATAAATGCTTTCTAATGCTTTCTGATTAAGTTAGAGGATGAATAAAGCAGTTATAAATAAAATGCAAAGTCAGCTCTCAGAGTAAAGTTAGTGTATTTTAGGAATGTATAATTTCTAAATGAATAATAATACTTACGCACAAAAGCAAATATGCTAACCGTATGGGATATAAAAGTAGGAAAACATGTTTTTATTGAATATTATGTCAGGGTTGTATACCGCTTTGAACTAAGACAGGGTTCACGCTTATTGTATTGTGAAAAACGTAACTTTTTTGCATTTGTGCACTTTTTGTTTTGAAAATTTGTTTTTTTATAGCAGTTAATGAAGGTTGATGGGAGTTTGCATGCGATGTGTTAATTCATGCTGCAAGATGTAAGTGTTTTTCGTGCATGTAAAAATATGATTTTTCAAATTTTAGCACAAGTGCAATTCTCTTTTGACTTGAGTCACACATTTGCACGTGACTGAGCCCTGCCTTAGTTCTGAGATCACCAGCAAGCACTTAATGCACAGAAAATATTATAAATTGACCAAAAACACTCCATGTATTCCTCTGAGGCTTCTTTGCAAGCTTTGCTATTTTTACATCAGTTGTCCCCAGCATAGATAGAGTGCACTGAGGAAAATGTTACAAAAAAAAAAAAAAAAAAAAAAAAGCTGAAAAATGATTCTGCTCTGTACAGAGATAAAGTATGTGCAAGCACTTTTACAGATGCCTGCTGTCATTTTTTTTTTCTTTGTAAGGGAATTGTTATTTAAATGTAAATCTAGAACAATTCTAATGCAAAGGAAATAAAAACATTGTTGTTACTACCTGCCAGAAGGAACCAGACACTTAATTCTAGCTGTATGTAAAAACTCTTTCTGTGGACTTACAGGACCTCAAATCCTGGCACACACACCAAATATTTGGATACTTCTCCCCATGCAACAAAAACAGATGTACACAGAAATATACCATTAAATATACCGTTACCGAACCAACTTACCTAAAATAGTGACGATCTTTTGGTCAGTCTTCTGACCAAGCTGATTGGTCACTCTGCATACATAAATGCCAGATATATTGTGGGTTAGAGGGTAGCTGAAATGTAGTGTATTATTGACAGACAGCAAACCTTCGGGCCACGTCCCATCTAACCTGTATTAATAAGAGTTAAACATTGCATAAGAATACAGTACATAGACATTAGTACAGGTTAACGGCATTATTCTTGTAGGCAAAATGAATAAACAGCTAATGCCGCAATCATTAGTTTCTTGTCAACGGGAAGTTAAATGTGGCTACTGGCTACGATGGAAAAGTCTGACAACATACAACATATGCTTCTAAAACCACACAAAAAATGCAGCAAGAAAACTGATCAGAAAAGAAAAATCTAAATCACATCAATAAGAATATATAAAATCAAAATCTTCCATGCATGCTGCTGTTCAGATAGCAGATAAAATATGTTTACAAAGCATGAAATTCCCACCCGTATAATACAAAACCCAGGGCCAGCATACGATGTGTCTGTACTAGCGCTTGATTTAAATGCCTTGCAATGGTCTCAAAGTGGGGTACCTGTGGATTCTGTGGCATAATTTTGGGTGCTAGCCCTGATATGCAGAGGAGCAGCCAAGAAATGAATGATTCTCTGCCATTTCATGTTAGTAACAGCGTTTCACTAATCCCTTAACACTACATGCCCTTCCTGGTGCCAAACCTTAACCTTTGCCCTAAAGAAGCTAAAGAGACCTTGCAGTAAGTAAGAGGAATACAAAGGCTGCCATGTTTGTTTATTTCTGTTTAAACAATGCAAATTTACTAGTGATCCCGCCTCTAATACTTTAAGCCACTGACCCCCCAAAAAAGTATTTGATCTGGTGCATTAACTAAACTTTGACTGCACCAGGCTTGTTTCAGGTTTGGGATTCAGACACTTGCTGAAGCCAAAAAGATCAGCCACGCGACTGCCATTATTTGAAAGGAAATTAATATGGCTGGCTTTCTGGTGACCAGTTTCCTGATGCTCCTCTCTAGGGCCCGTTCACACTGCACGCGTTTCCAGCCGCGTTTTGGAAACGCGTGCAGGTGGCCAAAACGCACGACATCAGACATTGCATAGAGTGCAATGTCTGATGTTCACACTGCATGCGTTCCGGACCTGTGCGGTCCGGGAACGCATGCTGCACGCAGATTTTGCAAAAACGCGTGGCTGTCCCATTCACTTTTCAGTGATGGGATCAGCCACACAACGCACACAAACGCGGATGGCCATGCGTTCGTACGCGTTGCGGTCCGCACGCATGGCCATCCGCATTTCTGATCTGAACGGGCCCTAAAAGGCCCTTTTTCCATGAGCAGCTGATGTGCAGTGAAAAGCCTCTCAAACTCTCACAGCTGCTTGCTACTGTGTGGCAACTGCTCACTGCTGCCTGGTCACTTGCTGAGCATACAGCTCAACTGTACGTGAAAATGAGCCCTAACTGTACCCCCTACCCCAACATCTAAACCAAACCCCTGCTACTACCATTAATGCCTTACAGATTAGAGTTATATGTCAGGAAGGGGGTCAATGTTAAGGAGATTGGTTATTACACTCCGACTTTTTACCCCTCTATTCCTATACCAAAACTTTCCTTTTTTGTGGGGAGTTGAAGAATTACATCCTTTATCATATTCTCTTACTTCAAATGAGACCCCAGGTTATTACCTAGACAGAAACAGTGTGGTATTTTCCCAACAGGCATACAGTCAACAGTAAGAACCTAGATTTAACCCTTCCAAAGCTAACAAACACTGGTCCAGAGTGCTTACGTCTGTACATTGATCAGTGCTTTGATTGAAAAATTATTCAGACTGTCTTTTGCCTGTTTGATTTGTATCTATAATCTCTACTAGGCTTAGAAGTATAAAGATTTGAAAAGCATGTTTGTTTTAAAGACTGCTTAAAAGGTACAGTTCTGTGACAACCCATGAAAATGAAATGCTGCATCTTAGAATTTGTTTTGCTAAGCACTCTGTGAAAGCATTCTGTTCATCTGTGATTTAATTAGATTAGAAATGGTTTGTTATGACATTCAGCTAACAACAATCTGTCCCCATTAATTCAATTTTTACCACAATATCATGTTCTGCTCTGGAAAAAAGTTACAATAACCTAAAAAGTCCAATTTCCCCAAGATTATTACTAGAACAAACTATTGGTTATACAATGTAATTCATGCGAATAAAAGAAGAAAAAAAAAAAGCCAGCCGCAGTTGATTTACCAAGTTAAAAATTAGGTATTGAAAGGCAATACATTTAAGTTAAGAGGGTGAGGCAATGTAATATGCATATGCTGGTCACCCTGCTGGACTCAGAGACGTTTGAATGTACAGCAGAAAGGCCCAAGTTACACTGAAGATAAACTCCAATCTAAAATATAAAACTAAATGTAAATATATTAAGTGGGTGATTAATCTGACGATATAAGATGAAATGCAAATTTTCTATTCATTGATGGCAAAAAAAAGTCTAATGCTATCAACAAAACCACATACACACATCCAACAGCCGTCGCTCTAAACAAACGAGGAACGGTAGGTCAGCCGAGAACTGTTCAAAAAAACAAAAAAAAGAGTGTCCCAAACGAAGGTCAAAGACAAGATTATTGTCTGTCCAGGAGGATCAGTTCGGATGATAATCGCCGTTGGTATCGAACAGGGTGGTCAGTTATGCACTTCTAAGTTCAAATTTTTGGGCTAATGACCCGATTGGCAAACAGTCATTGCGCTGTCGCTGGATTCAAACAAACTCCAATGTCGTTCATACAGGGGTCGCTTGTTTTACAACAATGACAGTCGAGGGTGTGTACGCAGCTTAAAAAGAGAAAAAAGTTCAGAACAGCTGGAAAACTATGAAAGCTCATATAAATGATTACTACGTTCATAGCAAGTGTACAGTGTTTCATGATTTATCTTTCCTCTGTTCTGAATGAATAGATATGTTCATACGTACAACGGTTTTATTTTGCCAGCATTAGAGTACCTGCCAGGCAGCACTCACTGCAACACGTCCCTAAGATCAGCGTACATTCTGCCACTCTGGCGTAGTGTGAACCAGACCTGTGCCTATTTAAAAAATGGGAACAGACTGCAACTTTACACCTTGGCCTGAATTACTGCACACTGCAGCAAATCGAAATTAGCCTAATGATAAAAAGTGGATGTAGAAAAAGAACACTGCTGCGATGTACAGCAATGTTCCTCTTCTTGATATTTGTGCGCCACTGGCTAAACTGAGTCACATGACAATGGCCAGTCAGGTCACATAATATTTCTAATTACAGAATGGGTGAATGCACCACCTTCTCA